>NC_068983.1:138110167-138111031 GCF_001194135.2 Octopus bimaculoides | reverse complement strand
TATATATATATATATATATATATATATGTATATATACATGACTATATCTTTGATATATCTTTATATATATATATATATATATTTATACATGACTATATAGATAGATAGATAGATAGATAGATAGATAGATAGATAGATAGATAGATAGATAGATAGATAGTGTGTGAATATATGTTATGAAGTGAACCGAAAAATTGCAATGAATTTAAGTTGCGTATTTAGTGAGAACAAAGCATCATTATTTTTATTCTTAGTTCAGAATTGAAAAGAAAGGAAGATAACTGAGATGTTTTAATTAATTAAAATAAATTAAAATTAAAATCCCGTGGGGATTTATTTTGATCATTATTGATACGATGGCAATTCTTGATATGCTTTGGCGTTATTGATACCTATCGCCAAAGCATGTTATAAACGTTATTTAGAACACCTAAAGGGAAGAAACTTTTTTATGAATACAAATGGGCAACCTAGTAACTGAAAATAATGCCTGTTGAAAAACGACATAGGAATAACTACTGTATTAGAACACAACACCAGGATGCTTGTAAGCGGGTTTATATATAATGAGCGAAGAAATTTCAACTAATTGAAATTAATGAGGAGGAATAAAATTATTATCTTAATAATCAAACTGAAGCGAAAACAGCAGGAATGACATTTAAGTTAATTAAAGTTGGAATATAATAGTAAAGTCTATTACTCAGCTGCACGTCAAGTCTAGTCAAATTTTAGCATATATATATATGTGTGTGTGTGTGTGTGTGTGTGTGTGTGTGTGTATGTGTGTGTGTGTATATATATATATAATAATAATAATAATAATAATAATAATAATAATAATAATAATAGAAATCAATCTAC
>NC_068983.1:138107879-138109339 GCF_001194135.2 Octopus bimaculoides | reverse complement strand
ATCATAGTAGGTGCCTTAGGTATAATAAAAAAAATATTCAGACAAATACATAACAAAAACACCAGGACTTACAAATATATATAACATACAGAAAATTGCACTACTGGGTACTGCACACATTCTACGCAAAACACTTTCAATACAGTAAACATAAGAGCACCACAGCAAACCACAGCACATACCCAAGGCGCACAGAGCTGCGCTCGGTAGTGAAGTGAAAGCACGTTATAAAAATAAAATTACTGAACAATAATAATAATATAAATAATATATGAATATATGCATATATTCATACATATATGTACATACCTACATCTATATGTATACATACATGCATATATGGGTACGGGACATCAAAAAAACGTTAAACATAATGCGAAACGAAAACATAAAATCGAAAACAGAAAACAAACTTTTCTCGAACAACGAAAAAAACAAACAGAGAAACGAGACATGCAACATAAACAGTATACCTCTTCGTCAGTTGTCCCTGTTTCTTCTACTCCACGTTTCGAAGGCAAGGACAATACGCGACTTCGTTGAAACAGTCCTTCTTACAAAGCAAATTAAATAAAATTTGGGATTTTTTGTGGAGGGTCAAACTGTTAACAAGAACTGGACAGTGAGAACAAGACAGTAAAAGCAAACGGTGAGGACTCTTGAGCCAAAACGATAGAAAAATTATTATGAACGCTAGGTAGACGAGCGATGAGGAGACAGGAAAAGGCACGTTTTTTCTTTAGCAAAGCGGTGGACAGAAAGAAAGATCCCCTTTCGTCACATGTGTCACCGACGAGAGAGCCAGGGAAGAAGAGTGTGAGTGGGAGGGAACGGTGAAAGGGAGAGAAGAACAGAAGGGATGAAGAATAAGAGAAGCAAGAAAAAAAGTCATACATCTTTATTCAATATAGTACTGACCCTTAAAGAGAAGAATGTAGAAAACCGTCATATATTTGGTACATCACAGCTGAGGCCAGAAATTGTGGACAGCAAATGCAAGCTGCACATCACAGTAAAATTCAATATTATTGAATATTTTGAATATTAGGGACGGAATTTTCTCCGCTTGAATGCACAAACAACAGTTAATTCTTCTAAATTTCAAGCATGACCCTCACCCACCTTGCCTTCTTTCCAGCCTGAATAAATTTTGTATATCTATTATATGCAAAATATGCATTACTGACATATAAGCCTATGAACTCATGCCGGATTTTGTAACTGCATAGATACGTATACAGATTCGTATACACAATTCACAAGAATATATTAATATGAACTTACAATTTCATGGAACAACTTGGGATCCAAAATAAGTGAAATTCCATACATAATAATACACACATGTTCAAACATCGACAAAAGTATGATGTACACACACACGCACACACACGCACACACACACATACACACACATACACACACACATATACACACACACATACACACACACACACACA
>NC_068983.1:138106783-138107581 GCF_001194135.2 Octopus bimaculoides | reverse complement strand
ATATATATATATATATACATATATATATATGGTGGGGGGGGGGTCTCCGTGAGCATTCTCGCATATGATAATTAAGAAATTAATTAAATTATGGTAAGCGCAAATTTTTGAAAAATCTAAGACCAATGCAAGGGAGATAACATTTAGCTCTAGGCTGTGTATTTACTTTAAATCCCGTAAAGACTCCAGTAAACTCGTATATTCTCATGTAAAATGAAGACGAGTATCAACACTCCCAAGTGCATCGCTTGAATAATCGTGGACAACTTCCACATGAAGCCACTGGCTGTCTTGTTAATTCACAATAGAAGGAACATTTATCCACCAGTGCGGTATTGAGCACTCATATTCACAGTCGGATACTAGAGTATGTGTGAGCGTGCATGTTTATGTATATGTATGTGCGTGTTTGTATTTGTGTGGCGAAGATAGCATAGAAAAGTGTATCTGCAATACAACTCTCAACCTAAGCTCTTGCCTATCTATTCTTTCATATTGCAACTTTCAAGAAAGCAGTCCACTGCTGCAGAAACTCCAGTTACATCATTGGCAAAAGCAGTGTGCAGATCTTACGAAGAGTAAGATATAATACAAATAAGAAAACAAATGAATGAACATACGCATCTTCAGCAGACGAGCATCAAGTCATACAATTGTAACTCTAATAATTAATAAAGTTGCGCTATATTCATTCTTTGTCTTATATGTGTGTGCATACGAGCCATTGTGCATATGTGCATGTGTATTCATATATATATATATATATATATATATATATATATATATATATATATATAT
>NC_068983.1:138097874-138105814 GCF_001194135.2 Octopus bimaculoides | reverse complement strand
TATATATATATATATATATATACATATATAAAGAGAGAGAGAGAGAGAGAGAGAGAGAGAGAGAGAGAGAGAGATATTGTGTATGTATGTTTGTATAACAATATGCGCAGTATACATAGTTTCATAGTAAAACTACATCAAGATTAAAGAAAGAACGACATCAGAACGATGAAACAAGTAAACTTCCCACAAAACAGTAAGCCAGTGTTAGCAGAGGCCAAATAGTTTCTCTTTCGCACTGTCCTCTGTGAATTGTATCGTCCCTCAGTGATTGTTCAACGTTTTAATAGATATCAAACACTGTTTATAACAGAGCATCGATTCCTATTATATTGTGTATCGAAGAACCATTTGCTGTAAATATATTAATATACACACATATCTGTGTATAATCAGTAGAGGTTGAAGTTGAAGTTAAGATCACCGTTTTCCAGTTATCGAAATTTTTCTTTAAATCATGAACTTTAACTTTCATATACTTATATGTAATTAAATTCAATTTAAACATATATATATATAAACACACATAAAGATATGTATCTTTATATGTATCTACAAACACTCAACGCACAGACACTCGTGTGTGTGTGTGTGTCTCTGTGCGTGTGTGTGCGATAAGAAGTTTCCTTCCCAACTACATGGTTCCGAGTTCCGTCCCAGAACGTCGCACCTTGGGCAAGTATCTTCTACCTCGGGCCATCTACAGGCTTATGAGTGCATTTGGTAGACGGAAACTGAAAGAGGCCAGTGGTATATAGTGAGTATTTTTATGTTTGTGGTATCCTCCAAGGGGACTCGCTGTCACCCTTAATATTCTGCTTGGCACTAGCACCATTAGGTACTATGCTCAACAAAACTGGGTATGGATATGGGATCATGAAGAAAAAGGGAGTCATCTGTTCTACATGGATGATCTGAAAATATACTCAAAAAATGACGAATAACAAGAAGGTCTATTTGCTACGGTTAAAAAGTTCAGTAATGATATCAGGATGCAGTTTGGACTGGAGAAATGCGCGAAAGCCACTTTCATAAGAAGCAAACTGGCATGTTCTGTGGATATTCACGTAGATACAGAAGCAAGAATCCGAGCACTAGACTAGGAAGAAGCATATAAATACTTTGGCATAGACGAAAGTAACGGCATAAAACATTCAGCAATGAAAGAGAAGATCAGATTCCAGGCAGTGACCTTAAGAATACCTTAGGAATAAGAACCCAAGTTCGAAATTTCCCGAAGACATCTGATGAAGGCTGGAGAGTATATCAACCGAAACGTTGTGTTAACAACAAACCATATGAGGACAAATATCTGTTAAATGTAAATAATGTAAATAATGTAAGAAAATATACAGTCAGTTCTTGAAGAATAAAGATGAGATTGATTGGAATAGAACCTTGTAATATCTCGAGTGTTGAAAAAACTTACAATGAAAATGCAGACTGGATTAGACTCACAGAAGTATCCTACCAAAACTTACCAGAACAAGCATGGGAAGACATCACAATAGCAGACCTATGAATGACAATCGCGATGGCTCGTAATTGGAAATCCCCTTGTAATGATAGAGTGCCAAATTTCTGACTCGCCTCACTCCCGTGCGCACACGAAAGGTTAGTCCAGTTATTCAATGAAATTATGAGAGATCCTACGAAAACACTTGATTGGTTAGCAAGAGGTTATTACTTACCTACTCCCGAAGAATAATAAAACCAAATCTCCCTAAAACTATCGGCCCATAACATGTTTATCTAAAACGTATAAAATTTTAACGTCCATCCTCGTGGAGAAAACATATAAACTTATGGAACAGAACGATATTTTCCCTACTGAACAAAAGGGATGCCAACGAGGCTCATATGGATGCAAAGACCTACTCTTAATCAATCGAATGATCCTCGAGAACTGTCATAAGAAACGCAGAAACCTCATTTCTGCATAGATTGATTATAAAAAGGTCTTCGACAGCATACTGCAGTCATGGATCTTGAAATCGCGGGATATCTTCAAAATTTCTCCTGTGATTTCAAACATCCTGAAGCACAACATCTCAATGTGGAACATGAATCTCCAATTATTACACTCTAATGGAGTACTGACTACAAAAAATATTAATACCAACTGCGTCATTCTCCAAAGTGACTCACTTTCCCCTTTAATTTTCAGCATAGCCCTAATACTCCTGACAAGTGAACTTAACAGAACAGGGCATGGATATAAAATTGGTGACAAGAAAATAAGTCATCGGTTTTATATGGATGACTTAAAACTCTATGGCAAAGACGATAATGAGTTTGAAGGACTACTACGTACTGGGAAAGCATTCAGTGATGACATTGGGGTGGAATTTAGTCTTGATAAAAGTGCTAAGGCCACTTTCCAGAAAGGGAAGCTGAAGACCTCACATTCGGTGGAGTTGAATGTTGACACGGTCACAAAAGAACTCGAGCAGGAACAAACTTATAAATACCTCAGAATAAATGAGGGCTCTGGCATTCAGCATGCAAGTATGAAAGAGAATATCAAGAAAGAGTGTTACAGCGATTTCGAGCAAACATTTAACGTGACGTTGATATCAACTTGATACTATGCAGTCAACATTAATATACCAAGTTTGATGTAAGTGGCATTTATAAAGCAAATATAACGTGGGACATTCTTATCAAGACTAACAAAGAGAGTAAATTTTCTCACTTAGATAATTGTTACATCACAACTAATACATCACCCCAGAAAGAAAAGCCAAAGAATCCCGAAACCAAAATATGAATTATGAGAAGAGGAAAAAAGTAAGTACTAATGATAAATTGAATACATAGAATAATGTGAAGAGATAACCCAACAAATTTGTAAACCCACAAGCTTTCACACAAATTCAAAAAAGAATAGGACAAGGTGCATCAAACTTTCTACATACTATTTCATCTGTTTAACAACTGGCTTCTCACTATACGCTTTGCATCTAACTCAAAATAATACAACTTATACAGAACATATGCAATGTAATCAACGTTTAATACTTTCAAACTACGTAGAATAAACAAGAATAACCACCCCCATCCAAACTATGATAAAAGTACAATAAAACAAAGTGGCGAATACAGGAATGTTATGTAATACACACACCACACTATTTATCATTATGATGATAATGAAGATGATAATGATCCTCACTATCATTTCTTTAATGGCGGGAGTGGAATATTTGAAATCATCCAAAATAAAGGAAAAAGAGCATGAGTTTTTCGACAAGCAACATAATAGAGAATAGCTAAAGCATGTCAGTGCCACGGCATTTAAAGTGACAACAGAATAAAATGTGAAAGGAATAACGTATGGTAGTGACTGCAACAATAGAGGTAGAAACTATAATTTATTCTCTTGTAAAAACATCTAGCAGGGAAAACGGAATATGTGTTGTCAATCTGTCTTGAGTAAAACCACAGATGGACGTTAACTTTATCGACAAACTTAACAAAGACAATAGTAAAATGACAGATACAGTCTCAGTAAAAATGTTAATAAAATCTATATCACCGCCCAAAACAACACCAGCATTAGAATGTATATACTCAATTATATGTACGCAGGCGATATACAGCACCTGCATTTGATAATATAGTTTTCAAAGCATCAATGCCTAAAAATAAAAACCAAATTGTGTTTAGTATCTTTTGACAGGACTGCCAAATTAAGGCCGGTCCTGGTGATAAACAACAACACTTGCAGCAGAAAATACAGCATAGGAACACCTTCTTATGCGTAGATGTATGATAAGGGCAATAATAATTTGCTTTAGTGCTATCACGGTTAAACAATAAACTGAATGTCACATTTTGAACTTGAGTGTCACTGTTTCAGAATTAATGTGTTCATATCCACTTTCTAAGAAATTTTGTTGCTCCCCAAAAGAAAAGAACTGGAGACGTTATCCGTTGTTAAGAAGTTTGAAACCCAGTAGAATTGACTAAAGGATAGAAGGAATCAGAATTTAAACTTCTAGAATCTGATGGTGGGTGTAGATTCACAGTTCATTAGAATTAATGAGGATGTATTGTCGGTTGAATATCCTTGGAAACCAATTGAAAGATGTTGGAAATGAAACAACAAATGTTAATGATACTCGATCGTGGTAATATTTGGTGTTTCATCTAAAACTAGTATAACAGGCTGTTAGTTACGAACAAGAAACCGAGGGGCTTCATAAACAACTTGTCATGTCATCTGAAATAGTATTGCCCCACGTCAAAACAATGATAATTTAATAGCAATCAACACAACGAAAACCATTGGCAGCTATGTCAATACAAAACTTACATTGAAAATAAAATCAACAATATCTACGAATAAATAAAAAGGTCATCCACTGCAGCCACATGTTGCGAACACATAGGTCAACAACAAGGTCAATAGCAAAAGGAAGGAATGTATGAGAAATTGCAACAAATACCTATATAGATTATTGTAAGAATGTGAGAAAGAGAAAGAGAAAGACGAGGAGAACTTTTCTATACGGGTAGTAGAAAGTTTACACTACACATACACACACACACACGCACACACACACACACACACACACACACAAACACACACACACACACATATATATATATATGTATGTATATATATATATATATATATATATATATATATATATATATATATATATATATATATATATATATATATATATATATATATACATACATATATATACACAGAAAGAGAGAAAGAGAAATAGATATTTATATATATATACTACATGCACATACACACACACACCCACACATGCATACATAATACATACATACATACATACATACATGCATACATATGTACGTATATTTGTATAGTGCTGGAGGTTTTTACATTTCAAACAAATGCTCAAGCATGCGCACACATATACATTACATGCACACAAGATACGCACCCACTTACATTTATACGCGTGTACGTGTTTGTGTTTGTATTTCCTATATCCCGAAGAATATTAAGTAAGCGATTATATAAAGCATTAGTGTACACAAAGTGAAAGTTGGGAAGCCATCGGCATTTGATCATTTGATCTGTTTCTGATGCTTAAAGCATATATAATAATGTATACGTGTATCATGTAAAGAGGATTTCAAGGACGAATTATGAAAATTCTCTCTTTACACGTTAAATATGAATTTATTTATAGCACGTAATGATAGTTACACTTTCCTTCACCAGATAATGATTCCATCAAAATAAGAGCCTCGTGAATCTTGATTTCGGAAATTAGGAAATATATTTAACGCTTTATAAAAATTACCGAAGTGATATCCAAACACACTTCTCAATGGCCGGAAATTACACTCATCAAATAATTTCTTTCGGGCCACTTCTGGCTTAATTTATTCTGTGTTCATAAAGCAACGCTCAAATATATTGGTGAATAAATAAAGTGCATAAGTCAGTTTTCATTTAATCGCTTGTGAAACAACTTGCTTCAGAGCTGGATAAATTTTCATCAGCAATAACCTCAACATTCTTCATATAAACTAGTGCATCACAAGATGCATTTGGTCGTAGAGACCGCAGATTAACTTCGCTTTCTTATTGTATGTTGTATGTAAGACAGACTCGTGAAGTCAATAAAATAAACATCAATAATACAGTGCCCTTACGTTATGGTCGAAATGAAAGGGAGAGTAAATCATCTAAGTCCTAAGATTTTTCTTCTTGCTGCGTTCTGATTTCAATTCCACTCAAGATTGGTTATACTTCTTTCAATAAATACATGTTTTTTCATGTAAAAATTGGCCTTATTCAAAGTCATACAACCTGGTCGTTATGTGTCTTTATTTTGGGTACTTATTTTACATCCATGTGTTTTTGCTGTGTATAATACAGCAAATGAGGTTACGTTATGCAAAACTAATTAAGAGGCTAGTTGAGATTCTGCATTACATGAAAAATATCAATCATTGAATAGAACAGAATCGATACTGACATAATGATAGATCAATAGCACACTTCCCCCTTATAATTAAAAATATAGACATTATGCTTTAATATTTGATTTTTGTAAAACAGAAAATAATACTTCAGAAATAATTATGCAAAGTAGAATAAAATATAAATCTAAACAGCTATTCATTATAGAAACAGTATAGCAGCATGCATATTTATACTGCAAAAATATTTCAATAAAATTGGTTCGTTTTCTGACGAAGTAAGAAAGAAAATAGTTACGTATATGATAAACATAGCATGAAATTATTTGTTACTTGTAACTTTAATCATAATCAAGGACTTAATAAAACTGACTGAAACATAATAGATGTAGATGAGATGAGGAAAAAAGAATTTGAACGGCTCCTTGTTGCTTATAAGTAATATTAGATTCGACTATATCGCCCAGCATAGAGCAAACGTTCTGCTTTATATTCCCTATACCCGAGGACCTTTCTTATTTGTGGTACATCTAAATGTCACCCCCTACTGTTACAATTATACTCAAGAAGTCGATCCGAGATCATTATATGATCTTAAAGTGTTGTAGCTGAGTATGTGCACGCGCATGTGTTTGTGTGTCTTTATATCTGCGCTTGCGCCTCCCCCATCACTGCTTGACAACCGGTGTTCATGTGTTTACGTCCCCGTACCTTAGCAATTCAGCAAGAGACGGAAAGCAAAAATACTAGGCTTTAATAAATAAGTCCCGTGGTTGATTTGTTTGACGAAAACCCTTAGAGGATCCTACTTTGAAGGCAATTAGAACTTTGTACTCTTTGAAGTTAATAAATGTCTTTTCTGAAAGAGTCCCAAGTCCTCTGGAATGCATCTTGAATACACACACACACACACATAAACACGCGCGCGCGCACACACATACATACATACATACATACATACATACATACACGTGAACTTGCATGCATATTCTGTCTCTGGAGGCAGAGAACAGAGTGTTCGCGAAATTAAAACTTTCTGTCTTGCTCATAATAAAGTATGAGTATGACTCATAAAATACAATCACTCCATCTACTACTAATGCAACAACAACAACGACTACAGCAACAATATATACTATTCCTATTTTATGACATTTTATATGTAGTTTCATTTTCAATACCAACTTTATGATGAGATTCTGACTTTTACTAAGTTTGTCTTTCAAACACAAAATAAATACAAAATTCAATACAACTGTTGTTTCTAATGTACTGCAGGGAAACGAAAAAGAAATAAAGAATGTTGTTTCTAGTTTATTTTTGAAAATGTTGCGGCAGAGAAAATATTCAAAGTATGACCTTTTTATTTATTCATATATTTATTTATTTTTGGTCTTTTATTGGGCTGGAATGTTCGATGTGTAGTAACAACACAAGTAATAGTAAATGTGAGCGATAAAAGCATATGAAAGCTTACGCATTTATTTGCTTTCACATTAGACATATACAGGCGCACGTAAACGTATTTATTACATAAAAACAGAATATTTGGTTTTCCATGCAATTAGTAAATTACAAAAACGAACTTTGTACATCTGCAAAATATGCAGATGCTCAAACATGATTAATGATGTTAATTTCGAAATCTCATCAACTACGATTTTGCTTTTTATCATAATTTGTTTTGCTTTGTTTTAGGGTTTTTTTTTTTTTTCATAATTACGTTCACATTTTTTTTTCTACGTCAGTGATTAATTACATCAGAAACAATCATATAAATTCTGTATGATTACAATCAACAAATAAAAAAAAACTACAGTAAGATATGTTATGTCAAGTAGAAATTAGCGTCAAAATCTTTATTAAAGCTGTACCGTGTCATTGTTCTACAGTAATGCTGAAAGATAATTTTACAGGTGCAGGCGTATGAATTTGTTTTGGTTTATTTACTCTTTAGTTAGATGCTAAACAGTTTACATATACATACATATATGTATACAAACATATGTATATATATA
>NC_068983.1:138095522-138097846 GCF_001194135.2 Octopus bimaculoides | reverse complement strand
ATATATATATATATATATATATATATAAATGAGATATAGACATATAATATATATATATGTAGAGAGAGAGAAAGAGAGATAATACATGCATACGTGCATGCATACATACATGAATATATATACATTCATTCGTACGTTCATACGTATATATACATCTCAGCAACTATTTAACATTGATGAAAATGCCCATGTCCCGTATTAAATTATAGACTCAGCCAAATTGATTTAGTTTGTTAAAACCAACTCAGTCTGATAGAGGCTGTGTTTTGACACGCCACACCTACAGCTACACACTACAAAGTAGGTTAGTTTAATTTGATTTAATAAAGAATCGTATCTATTTTTATCAAAAACTGTTTGTCTGAAAATATTGTAACAGAGATCTATAGAGTGACAGATAGAGATGGAGAAAGTGAGAAGTGTTGTTTGTTAATAGAAGACCTCATCATGTAGATTTTACGGTAGCAAATATCCGAAAATCTGGCATCCGACATGTTTCTTTTCGAGACATTTAATAAACTTCTTCAAACTTTGAAGCAGTTAAATTTCAAATCAACAATAGGATTCAGGAAATAGTCCAAATAACGTTCGATTTCATTATGTTAAGGGTATTGTACAATGAATAACAAAAAATACAAATTCAATCAAAGGGAAATAACTAAAGTAGGAGAATAGTGTGAACTGAGACAAATAAAATGTGTAATGATGCACTGACTCATGTATGCTAAATATTCTTAATGTTTTGAACGTGTTTCTTTTAGTTCCTTTTATTCCTACACTTGTTTCAGTCATTGAACTGCGGCAATCTTTGAGCATTGCTTTGATGGATTTGGTTGGCCCCAGTCTTTCTTTGCAGTGGCCAAAAGCTAAAGGTAACTTAGAAAAAATGAATTACTAACCGAGCTATTTGTTGTTTAGAAGACTATTATTCTTGTGATCTTACATTATTAGAACATTTAACTGTCAGCATGGCAGCTTGTGAGAGACAACCGGTGTCTTGTGATGAAAAACAAAGGATTGTGTGCCTTCACCAAGAGGGTAAGTCAAATTCTGTGATAGCAACAACTGTAGGAAGGTCTGGAAGTGTTGTGCAACGAATTGTAGCTCGTTTTAAGTCATCAAGATCGACAGATGCTAAACCCAAAACCGGTAGACCGCGTAAAACTTCACCAAGACAGGTTTGTATTATGCTTAGAATGTCACTGAAGGATAGGTTTAAGAGCGCTGCTGATATATCCTGCAAGTTTAGCTCCACTTCCGATGATCAATGTATCGCGCAACGCAGATTCATTTTAGCGATCAATCGAAGTTTAATGTGATTGGTTCCGATGGCGGGATGTACGTCCGACGAAGAAGTGGCGAAAGGTTATCTTGTGCATGTGTGAAGAAGACAGTGAAATATGGAGGAGGCAGCGTAATGGTATGGGGTGTGATCTCTGCTGCTGGTTCTGGTACACTTATTCGCCTACAAGAGTCTGTCAATGCTGAAATCTACAAACAGATTCTTAGACAGCATGTCCTTCCACATCACCGATCCTCGTGAGTTCAACCTCCTATCTTTGTGCAGGACAACGCTCCCTGTCACACTGCGAAGAGAGTCAAAGATTTTTTGAGTGATGAAGGGTTGATCTAATGGACTGGCCACCTCAAAGTCCCGATCTCAACCCTAAAGAAAACGTTTGGAAGATTATTGGAGATGAGGCGCAAAGAGGAAATTCAAAGAACCAAGACGAACTCTGGGAATCATTGTAAAACGAATGGAACAATATTACTCCATCATTTTGCAAGAAATTAATTCAGTCTTGTAGTAACAGATGTCAAGAGGTCATTGATAGTAAAGGAATGTTCACAAAATATTAATAGTAAGGGTTTCTTTTTTGTTCTTGTTCCATTTTTCATTGTTTTTCTAAGTGACCCATAAAGTTGAAATTTGGAAGAGTATTTGTTTTTTTCTTCATACGAAATATTTATTCCATTCACTTGAAATTTTTACTAAGAGAGATATTAGATATATCTAAATATGTCTCAACGTTTTGTTAATATCCTATAATAAATATTTCAATACACTTGTTATTATTGACCCTTATATTATAAGGATCAGTGTTATGTGTGTATGTATGTATATATATATATATAAACTCACACGTGTGTAAGTATGTATGTATATATGTGTGTGTGTACTGTGTAGTTCTTTGTGTCTGCCTCTCATCGCTTGACAACGGTTTGTTTATGGACCCGTAACGTAACGTTTCAACAAAAACAGATATTCGAACTAAGTGCAAGATTAACGATATATACTGAAGCGAGTTGATCGACTAAAATTT
>NC_068983.1:138093461-138095502 GCF_001194135.2 Octopus bimaculoides | reverse complement strand
TATATATATATAAACTCACACATATGTGTGTATGTATGTATATATATATATATAAACTCACACGTGTGTAAGTATGTATGTATATATGTGTGTGTGTACTGTGTAGTTCTTTGTGTCTGCCTCTCATCGCTTGACAACGGTTTGTTTATGGACCCGTAACGTAACGTTTCAACAAAAACAGATATTCGAACTAAGTGCAAGATTAACGATATATACTGAAGCGAGTTGATCGACTAAAATTTTCGAAGTGTATCCCTAATATGCCCGCAGTCCAATGACTAGAAACAAGTAAAAGAATAAAAGAGTAAAATTGATTTTAATGTAATTCATTTTCATTCTGGGATCAAGGGATTTGCTTCAGTCTTATTGTACCTCTTCAGCAAAGCATTGCCATGTGCTTTTTAACCAGTACGCGAAAACAAATTATGTAAGGGAGAATATGATCTCAAATATCTGAGCACTGTACGCTGAAATGGTTCATACAACTGTTGAGGAGTTTATTTCTGGAGGATTTACAGCTGGTCGTGCCGAAGAGTATCAGAATACCAGTGGATGTTTACGGTTCGTCGGCTTTGGCCAGTCTTGCATTTTATTTGTGCTACAGATATTAAATGTTCAACTACGAAATGATGTAGATAGATATTCATACGTTGTGATGGGTATAGGTGTTAGAGAATGCATCGGGAAATTTCAGGATCCGGTTCAGTCATTTGATGCGTTTAGAGCGCTCTCATTGCACTGGTGGATACATGTATTTCGAAGTAGTTATCTTCTCGTCAGCATTAGATACCAGAGAGAGGCAACTCTGAACTGTAAAATCTAGGTTTCTTTTATATATATAAAACAAACAATAAGTATTATTGCCAGGTAATGAATTTTGGCCGCCAAGCCGAAATAAATTCACATGTAGATGCACTATACAGTGACTATGAGGAAACTAAACTTAGCACAAGTTCATTTATATTTTAGAGATATTTGAACTCAAAGAAAATGTTTCCACTTTAGTTTGTCATGACAAAATATTCTCGCAGGAGACAAAAATGTCTAAAACACGAAGGCATAACAAGCTGCAGTGAAAAACCTTTTCATGAGTTCAAATATCACTCAACATATTTGAATTGCTATCTAGTTTGTTTGTATATAATTTTTCATTCTTTCTTTGTACAATAATTATCATCTGATAGCCAATTCTGACAATGCATGTCTACTCACATTATATTACTACTCGTTTCACATTTTCCGAAGTCGTGTGTCATCTACACACAGCCTCGATATCTCATGCTAGATTTGTACAGCTTATGCAACAGTGTAGTCGTAAATCTTCCCTTGTATAGATGACATCATAGTCTCCTTTAAGAACACCAAACACAATCAATGAAATTATACCTTCTCTAATCAGGATCAGTATGCATCAAACCTCACCTCTAACTGCTAACTCCTCTCAATGATATAATATTTTAAGCTAACTACGCATCTATACTTATACTTATACAGCTTTTTAAAGACTACATAAAAATCTCCCAACATTGATCAAGAAAGAGAAAGTGCAACCTAGATAAAAGTATTGTTTAAATGTCTGAGACACCCGTACTGTTGTAATCAGAATTGTATTATCAAAAACAACAAAAGTATGATACACAACAGACTTTCAAGTTTCCGCTAGTATTTAACATTTTTGAATTTCAAAATTTTCTTTTTGCTCAAATGCCGAAAATAATACTATGACATTTAACGTGAAAATGTAGGCTTCATTTTTGTTTGCATTAAGGGGCATGACCCGAAAGAAAAAAAATCAAATAGGAACATATGGCGATAATGGAAAAGAGAGGAAATTTAAATTATAATCAAAAATATAACAAACTGATAAATTGGGTTTTTAGGGTGCAAGCAGTGCTTGTGTTATTTGAAATGTCAAGGGTTAGTTATATTAATAATTCTCTATCTGTGCTCGTTTACTTATTTCTATATTTTGAGTGTATGTGTGTGTGTGTGTGTGTGTGTGTGTGTGTGTGTGTGTGTGTGTGTGTGTGTGTGTGTGTGT
>NC_068983.1:138091969-138093015 GCF_001194135.2 Octopus bimaculoides | reverse complement strand
ATATATATATATATATATATATATATATACTAATGTATGTAGGTCACAAATTTTTGTTCTGTGTTCAATAATGTATTTCTGATTACTGCAAAATACAAGTTCCCAGAGAGTTTGCGTGTTGATTTCGATTCCTTGTTCAAACCAATTCATTTCACTAACACCTTTAATACTCATGACATGATAAAACTATAACAGCCATGCAATCACATTTTCCTTTGCTATAAATTTTGGGATAAGTGCCTAACTAAGCAATCAATACTGACTTTGTGAGCGGCGATTGATGTTGTGCTCAAGTCCAGTGCCGGTGGACAACATTGACAAGAATGTTTCGGTTCACAAGAGAAACCAATAATGGTTTCTCATATACAAAGTCGCTCGTGGATACGACATTCTTTATGTGAATTCAAAAAGTAATTATTGACTTCTTAGATGAGCAGTGAACAAATTTATTGAGTATACGTTTGTCGCATTTTCCATGTATAAGAAATCAATGGTCACTTTTTGAATCTATATGGACAGTATTCTATCTACAATATCTACTAACTAATGTGGGCATTATAAGTACAAATTTATTCGTGATACAAATATCTAATATGTGAATGTGCGAGTCTGTGTGCACGTGTGGGCGTGTGCGTGTGCGTGTGTACACATATATATATAGATGCACATATGTATATATGTGGATGTATACACACACACACACTCACATGTATACACAAACATGCATACACATACACACCCACACACACACACACACACACACACACACACACACGTCACACGGTAATTTTGGATTCTGGATTCTGGAAAAGGTGGACAACGTAACGCATTCATAAAGAGTTGGAACTCCCAACCGAAAATGACGCATCTACCTTTTTGTACGAGTAGGCGAGAGTTAGCATAAATAATACTTATTGGTAATCGAATAATGTTAACAATAAGAACAAGAATTTCTTCATTACCCTCAAGACCTCAAAAATAATACGGATAATACGAATGATAGGACACAACAGAATTACATGAAATAAGTGTAAAGAGAATATAAG
>NC_068983.1:138087901-138091037 GCF_001194135.2 Octopus bimaculoides | reverse complement strand
GTTTTGTTTTTTTTTCTAGTTAATTTTAGTTAATTTTTGTTTATTTTCAGATCATTAAAATGGAATGTCAAGTTAAGAAAAACGACCATTTTCGACACCTCCTTTTTGCTTTTAATCAAGGTTCTAAGGCAGCAAAAGCTGCTCGCGACATTTGTGCTGTGTATGGAGAGGGTGCCGTAGCTGAAAGAACTGCTCATGATTGGTATGCCAAGTTCAAAAATGGATATTTTGACCTCAAAGACGCACCTCGTTCTGACCGTCCAGTTGAGTTCGATGAAGAGCGAATAAACCAACTTTTGCACGAAAATTCTCGTCAAACGACAAGGGAACTGGCAGAGAAACCGGAATGCTCCCCCACTGCTATAGAGAAGCATCGATGGGAAAGGTTCAGAAGTACGGAGCATGCTTTAAGTGACAACAACAAAAATCAACGAGCCACAATCTCCGCTGGTTTGCTTGCTTGTCACTGCTTAACTACTTATGGACACAAGCAACCATTTCATTACTGAATCATTACTGGTGATGAAAAATGTACATCAATATGAAGCAGCGTAAAGAATAGCTTAGCCCCGGTAAACAAGCGACGCAGCGCGTGAAACATGATCTTCATCTGCGTAAAACGTATGGTGGGACTGAGAAGGGATTACCCATAACGAATTGCTTGAGCGGAACCAAACAGTCAATGCGGAAGTCTATGTTCAACAAATGGAATGACTCAACACGGCTATTCAAGAGAAAAGACCTAATCGGCAGCATGGAGTTCTTCTGGTGCACGAAAACGCCCACCCTCATATCGCCAATATGACCAAGAAAACCATTCAAACGCATGGCTGGGAAGTGCTGCCACACCCACCGTACTCTCCTGATTTGGCACCAATGGATTTCCACCCCTTTCGATCTCTTTCAAATGCTATGCGTGGAGTTTCGTTCAATACTGATGCAGAGTTGAGAGCTTCGTTGGATCAATTTTCGAGTCGAAATCGGGTGATTTCTACCAACGAGGTATTGAAAATCTTGTTGAACGTTGGGAAGAAGTTGTAAACAAGGGTGAATACATTATTGATTAATTAGTTGTAATTTTTTATTAAACCTTTTAAAAAATATAAATTTTAAAATACGGCGGGAACTTAGTTTTCAACCCAATATATATATATATATATATATATATATATATATACACGTGTGTGTGTGTGTATAAAATCATTCACACATATATGTGTATGTGTGTGTATGAATTTATATTTCTGGTTTAATTGATTTCTGTCTTAGCCACAAGACTTTAAATATGCAGCATTAGTACGAACAATTCGAGAAAACTTTCCTCTGCACTTTGTTTATCGACTTCATTGGCACTAGAAATCCGAAGGAAAGCTACCCAAAAGCTCTTTAAGAATTCTACCACATTTTTAACACTGATAAAATTAAGAAATAACTATTAAGGAATGACACAAAGACGGTGAACAGGGTTAATCGCCAGCACGCAGGGCAAAATGCTCAACGGCATTTCGTCCAACTTTGCGTTGTAAGTTCAAATTCGACCGAAGTCGGCTTTACCTTTCATCTTTTAGGGTTTGGTAAAATAAGTATCAGTTGAACAGTGGAGTCAATGTAATCGATTTAAGCCCTCCCACGAAATTACTGGCCTTGTGCTGAACTTTGAAAACACTATTAAAGAATGGTATAATCCATTGTCTAATGGTAGATTTGAAGAGCCGTAACTAGATAATGTAAAACAATTTACTTGTCGTTCACCTGATTCTGCAAGATTCTGGTTAAATATTAACATATTCATTTTCTTGACTCATATTTAATACTGCAGTAAAATATAAATACGGTGTGATAATAACCAAATCTAAATATCTTTAGCAAATGAAGTTGCGATGACAAATTCGTTATTAGTTTATCATCCTAATTGATTTTTAAATCAAATATTACTAGTTTGTTCCAATCCTAATTTACTTTATAGCGCCAATATTACTACTGCTACGCAGTGACATTAAATGTGCTTTGAACAAATTAATACCACAAACATTATTCTTACACTATCAGAAAATCAAGCTCAATGGTGTTCCATATAAGCACACGCACACACACTTGCACACATGTGTATTTGTGTGTGTGCGTGTGTGTGTGCGTGCGTGTGTGTGTATTCGTATTTGTGTGCTTGTGTTATAAATGTGTGTGCGCGCGTGTGTGTAAACTCTCTGTCTTGCTTCTTCCAGAAAATTCTTTTTTGTTGGATTTTCTGTAAATTTTACGAATTCATGTTTGATTCCGTCTTATTTATACTTTGCCCAGGGCAGACCTTTTCACACGTTATTATTGTTAACCTATACTATTGCTTCTCTCACAACTCTAAATTCTTCAATTCATCAACCATTTCACCTCTCTCTCTCTCTCTCTCTCTCTCTCTCTCTCTCTCTCTCTCTCTCTCTCTCTCTCTCTCTCCCTCTTTCCGCTTTCCGCTTTCGTTTTTCCCTTCGATCTTGCGTTCTGTTGCAGCTTTTCCCATAAGGCCGTTCACTTCTCTGTTCAGTCCTGTTTCTCTCTATCCTTCTGCCTTTCATTCCTTGACTAGTGAATCGTTCAGTTCCGTTTTCTTTTCTCTTTTTAGCTTTCTGTTCTCTCATACTGCCGGTCAAAAGACTTAACAGCATTTATGTTTGCCTTCACGTTAATTCTTGCATGCTCTGGTCTCGTTTGAGTCATAATACTGCATTTCCTATTTGTACAATCCTGGTCAAAAGTCTGTTTATTGGTCTTGGTGTGTTCCGTCCTTGTATTGTTTATTTTTATCGTCTTGTCTTGTAATATTCATACTTATCCCATCGTAAGGCATTGATGTATTCATTGTTTCTCGCAAACATACTTCTTTTTCATTTATTTATCACCATGTTCAGTAAATTTACGAGTTAATTTTTAGTTTTGTCATTTTTATTATTTGCTCAGAGCAAAATTCTAATATGCACACACACACACACACACACACACACACGCACGCATCCAAAAGCACTCACACACACACTCACACACATATACATATAAACACACATGCACACACACACACATCTTTGAATATATTCATATATAAAGATATTTTTATAGATAAAGCTTTGTTTGTGTGTGTGTGTGGGGG
>NC_068983.1:138082071-138087829 GCF_001194135.2 Octopus bimaculoides | reverse complement strand
GTCTGTGAAAGAACCACCACCAAGTGAAGTATTAAAACGACGAAAGCAGACCGTAACTCGTAAAATTCACAGAAGAGTACCTTAGAAAAAAAAGAGACGTTTAGGATGAAGGAAGGAACTGTAAAAATATAATGTAATACGATAAGATTTTACTGGAAAAGAGGAAAAGACAATCATAAAACGTGCACAATTCCAAAAAACTACGGTAAAATAAGATATGAACAAAGTAAAGCTATTCATTAGCTGTCAAGTAAACATTTTCTGTGGTGTCAAAACACTCTCTAACAGGACCACGGTATTTGATAGCTGTAGCTTGAAGCTTTCAAAGATAAATATAAACATGGTGACGATATATATCTTTTTATTCTTTCCTTTTATAATTTTACGTATTTCAGTCATTGCGGCCAGGCAGCAACAAACATTTGTATGGCTTCGTCGATCAAATCTTCACTTAGTACTTGTGTTCAATATGTAACAATGCTAAGAAAGTGATGGTAGAAAGTAGAATCAGTATATATACGATAGGCTTCCGAAGAGTTTCCGCCTACCAAATTCACTCTATGAAAGTCGATTATTTTACTGCTCTAAATTGATCAAAGTTTCACTCATTCCTGATTCTCTACCCACTCTGTATCTTTAATTTATTTCATTAGATGGAGGTTGTCGTGGATAGAACTGTTCGGAACGTCGCACATTTGCGCATCACCAATTAGATTATTGATAACCTTTTCATTGACCAAATGTTGAAATCTGCGTTTAACAGAGATGCTGCAAGCCTAAAATTACCAACCAGACCATCCTTTTGTCGGTTTTTCTCACTGCTCTTCGACTCACAGAACTGAAAACCTTCTGAACTGCTATTAGTTGCGTAGAAACCTGCCAAGACGCCGGCAAACAACTCTGACATGTAAAAGTAAAGCTCGTAAAGCAGAATTCTAGACCAATCGCTTTATCCTTCATACAGCCAGCCAGCCGTTGCTTCCCATATTTCCGCAAGTGTATTTATCTTTTCGTAACACCCCCTCTCATGCTGAGTGTCATGGTAAGCACTGAAATCCATTCTACGTTCCAGTCCAACTCTCAAGCAAATTGCTGCTGAAAACTGCATACATCTGCACTGGGTTGAGTAACATGTTGTCCACCATGTCTCCGGATTAATACCAATTTGATGACAACAGATGGTTGCGTCTAGTAGTACGAACATAGCGTGTGGGGTTTAAACGGTGGCTCCACTGTGGAATTGATTTTTCTCTGAAAGAAAATAGTATTTCTCATAGACCAGCCTTCTGAGTAAGCATCTCAAAAAATACGTTTTGATTCGAACACATGATTAGCAGCTATGTCACAGTTATGTGTCGCTGCCAGCTCTCTAGAACTGTTTGGATTCGAAACATCAACATCATAGCTGATAATAGATTCATTGGTCTTTTGTGGCACCCCAAAAACAAGAGTGATAAATTTAGTTAACAATGGATGAACGCGCACTATATACAGAGAGAAAGAGATTGCTTTTGGTTATGATTAGCAAATATAGTTGGATACGTATCAAGATCGATTGAAATAGTAATAGCAATAAATTATATGCAATCTACAGATCGCTTCTTGTTTGATACATTTCTTAATAGAAAGAATAAAGATTTATTTATCTCAATTTATTTCTTCCGTATTGCATACAACCAGCTTAACTTTGTTCATATCAGAACAAACGTCTCCATTTATTGCCTATTATATATACACAATGCAACGTTATCCTAATACAAAGACGATAAAAACTGGCCCCTTTCATATCTGTTTAGACAGTTAGATAGATTGATATACATATATAGGGCTATTATTATATTTTGGTTTGCTTGCTTGTTTATTTTTGAACGTTATAAAACAAGATTGTTTATAAACGACATGTATATATATATGTTTATGTATATGTGTGTGGGGGTGCATATGTGTGTGGGGGGTGCATATGTGTGTTTGAATGTATGCGTATCTATATGTACGTACATATGTATGTATAGTTCAGCTTTTCTAGATAAAGTAGAATTATATTTAAAATAAACATTACAAGTTGTTTCAATCGACGCAGACAAGAAAACAAAATAAGAAAATGTCAGAAAAAAGTAGAAATTAAATATATTGAAAGATTCTCCAGGGGATATCAGATGGAATAAACAATATAAATGAAAAATAAATCAAAAACATTTGTAGATTGTGTAGATTCGTTAGCATAGAATTACAAAATATTGTTTTTATGTTTGAATGATACATAATTAAGCTTACCAAGACAATCTACATTATATTGTAGGTTCTTCGCTAGGTCCCCTGTAGTGGCTTAATCCTGAAAGCGCATTAGTTTTAAGTAATACGAATAAGAGAAACACAGTTTAATCGAAAAGGAAACAAATAAAAGCATATATTAAGAAAATATAGAATATCTTCGTATATAAATTCGTCATTGCAATCTTATTTTTACATCCAAAAAAAAATCGAACATAGCTTTTCTCTCAAACTGTGAACACAGCAAGAAGTAGTTGGTCTTTTTCAAGTGTCTTTGTTCTTTGTTTTGATCGCTACCATTGCAGAATGTTTCTGAATCAGGATTTCTTTCTGCCTTATGTCAAAAATAATCAGCATATTAAATAATATAACTTCAAGACATGTGAATTGTTCCTCTGGAATATATACTGAATTTGAATGACAACCCCAGTTCTACAAACAGTTAACGTTGTCACGATATCACTTCTTTCTTTGGCTGAGGAGTTATGTTCTTCGATATCACAATGAAACTTCAAGTATTGAACTGGGGTTTATAAAAACAGAATCTATGGAGAATGGAACCGATAGCAAACTCACGCGATAATGTTTATAGCTTTCTTCTTGAAATATTAAAATATGAAAATATGCCATGACGCTACTTGTTTTTTTTAATATTTTCGAATATTTAGTCGTTGGAGAAAGACAGTGCTCATAATACTGGTTGTCATTACTTGAGATTTTGTCTAAACTATGATTAATGCCTGTAGCGGAAGTGGTGTCATAGAGAGAATTCTAAAGAGTTGTAATTTCAAGCAGAAACGGTTGGATAAACTGTTGTACATAGTTCGTGAGTTCAGACACAATATTGATGACAGAAGGCGTATCTGCAGATGGGTTTGTCTAGCAGTTATGTATAGCTTGTTAGCTCAAAATAGCAGGTATTATAAGAGAATAGATGAAAGACTCAGAAAAAATATAAGGTTTTGGGCTAGTGTACGTAATGTGCTTGCGAGTGAAAGTTTGCCAATCAGTCAGATGACCTTCTGCAGTTGAAATCGAGAATGTTTGTATTTGTAAAAATGCTTGTCTGCGTCAGTATGTCAAGCATGTTGTGTGTGATTTCATTACACCCAAGATATTTCATCAGGACTCTCATGGAAATAGCACTAGTACTTTAGTACTTCATTTTTATTTACCTTTTCAAAAAGGCCGATGAGTGCACCGAAACTGTTCAAGATCAAAAGATGGATGATAAATCTCTATCTTAATGAGTTAGTTGTCGCTGTCAGCATTTCCTTAGAAGCCTGATATCTATATTATATTCCAACTAGAGAAATTGAGGCAAAAGTTGTTCTGCAGATCAGAGCTTTTATAGAATAACGATACAAGTATTATCCCTAGCTAAGAAGACCAAATGTGAATTGCATTGTATAGTAGACAAACATTTGTTGTTTCTGTTTTGTTATTGGTACTATGCTGTGTTTGTAGCCAGAATACTTTGTTGCCAGATATTTCAGGCCACATAACTGTCAGTATATTATGAATGTGCTGCATTTCGCTGTTGTAAGTAATTGCAGCTTTGTAAACGTAAAGAATTTTTGTCGATCAGCAGTATCGAGTTTGACACGCTCGATGACAAAATCTGCGATTGACTACCATCCTATCCAGACGGAACTTCATTTCCTTTCCATTTGGTGTCTCAAAAACCGAAGAAAATCACTGAATATATCTTTATTGTGGGTGATAAAAGTTTGGGTCTTTTAATTATTTGAACGGCACTTTTTTGTGGGATCTGCGATTTGTTCAGTTATCTTCAAAGACCTTATGCATGTAAGGAAGTCTTTAATGAAAACTATAACTCTTCAAAATGAGGACAAGATATCAATGTTTCAAACTAATAAATAACATGCCACTTATACAGCAATTTCCATCCTAAGAACTGTTACATCTGTACTCAACTCCGAATGCACACATGATAATGCTCCTTCGTCTACGATATCTTCAATAAATAATCATCTGTAACATTTATGTTCTTTTCTCTCACCCTCTAACTATCTATGCCTTTCCAAATCTTTTCTCTTTAAAATGAAAAAAAACTTATGCGATTTCTAAGTAAACTTCACTCATAATATACAGCTCATCACTTTTACGTACTCCCTTTCTCTATTTTACACTTCTTCAGCTGACAATTCGATTCTCTTGCTTCTTACATCATCAAGCAATTAAAAATGTTTTCACACATATTATACGAAAGCTTGCTTAATATTTTGAAAAGAAACTCATATGAGCGATGTTTTTCAAATACAATTGTTTCGAAATCTTACTACCATCTGTTAGCTGCTTGTCAAAATTATCCTCACGTCATTGATTAATCATTTCACTCAGAATCCAAACCAATAAAAGGTCATTGTAATCATTCTTTTTTGTGAAAGTTAGTTTCTAATTTCTTTATTCCCCACATGGGGCTAAACAGAGAGGGGACAAATGGATTAAGTCGATTACATCGACCCCAGTGCGTAACTAGTACTTAATTTATCGACCCCGAAAGGATGAAAGGCAAAGTCGACCTCGGCGGAATTTGAACTCAGAACGTAGCGGCAGACGAAATACCACTCAGCATTTCGCCCGGCGTGCTAACGTTTCTGCCAGCTCGCCGCCTTAAAAGTTAGTGAAAGTTAGTTTCTGTTTGAACATTTTTAAAACTCTTATCTGTAGAATATTGCAATATCGATGAAAGTCCATTTTTTTTTCTGAAAGATTAAAAATCAGCGAGCCTGACACTAACATGCATGATGTTCGATTTCGTAAATACAAGGCGCCAACAATTCTGCTTTCAAACCATTTTCGTTCTAAAAGAAAATCGTTAGTTTCTCTTTTAAGACAACACCACATTTTTTATATGAATGTACCCTCCATATAGGCCTATGTTTTATTAACATCTGACCATGTAGTTTTGAATCCTTATGTAATTGCCTCACGTAAGAACCAAATAAATTTTAACGAAGTTGTAGTACATATTTTAGCAGCGCTGGCTAATGAATGTTTATACTTACACATCAAATTTTAAATTCCAACTCGGTTGATCTAATATATATATTGGTTCATTAATGTTATCGGTTTCGACTTTAGTGCTATATATTACCAACACCGTTAACCTTAAAACAGTACCTATTTAATGTCTTAGTATATTTATGTCGTATCGGAAAATTGGATTTATTAAATTAGGCAATTCTCTAATTATATAAGAAATATATCATTTCTATCTATTCCTATTTCTATGCTTTTTGCTTATAAGGCAATTTTACATATTTTGTCGGAGAATCCAGTAGTTCTCAGCGCGACATTATAATACCAGTTGCCCCGTAAATGCCTTTTTATCAAATGATATCAACCCCTCAACTAACATTGTCGATTGCTTCTCAGTATGCTGACCCGTAGTTTGATTACTAATGTATGATTACAAATTGCTCTAAGTTAATACTGAAATAATTTATATATATATATATAT
>NC_068983.1:138078233-138082061 GCF_001194135.2 Octopus bimaculoides | reverse complement strand
ATATACGAAATAATTGATATATATACTAGGAAAAGTTTTAGCGTCCCTAATTGTGATTGAGGGTGGCGAAGCATATTATGTTGCAAGATATGAGTTAAAAACGCTTAATGCATTAGAACCGTGCAATATATATCTACACTGACAGGAGAGATAACCGCCCCATGAGCGTCTTTAGGATCACTGGACTAGACTAGCTTCACCTATCAGTAGTGGGCTCGTCAGCAGTCATAGGCGAGACTTGTCTAATTTAGTGATCCTAGAGACGCCCCTGTCAGCGTGCCCGAAACGTCATACTCTCTCTCTTTCCTTTCCCGAGCGTCCAATAACACTATCCGTATCACGTCCTCACTTTGTTGTTTTTTTGTTATTGTTTTTTGTGTTATATATAATATAATATAATATAAGTTTAGACTAAAAACTTTATAAGAATTTATCAAGTAGTTAGCGTGAAAGAACCTCATAAGGAAAAAAAACACTTTTTTTTCCATAAATACATATAATTTAATTTATATATGGGCATTACTATACAATAATGCCTCACGCTTAGAGGAACTCCATAAATCAAAACTACCAAAATAAGCACATTTTTACCGATCGCGAGGGAATGCAACTTTCAAAGCTAACTTCCTAAAAACTTCTAACTTAACGGTAAACCAATGATTTAATAATTAATGCAGTAAACTATGCAGTAAACTGCATCTTTTATTCATCAGTACACGCATGGTCAAGACACATAAAAATAAACAAAAATAAACATACCCTGATGTATTCAACACAGTACATAGACGATTGTTCATCCTTATATATCCATGAAAGAGACGGGCTTTTTAAGTTACACTTCAGTACATGTGCTTTTACGGAATAATATTCAGCACTGAATATAAAGTTGCATTCCCTCGCGATCGGTAAAAATGTGCCTAGTAGTAGTAGTAGTAGTAGTAGGGCAGTTATCTAGGTAGAATCTTTAGCACGCCGGGGAAACGCTTAGCGGCTTTTCGCCTGTCACTACGTTGAGTTCAATTTTCGCCGAGGTCGACTTTGCCTTTCATCCTATCGGGGTTGATAAAATAAGTACCAATTGAAAACTAGGGTCGATGTAATCCACTCATGCCCTTCCCCAAACTGCCTTTGTGGCGAAATTTGAAAGCATTATTATTATCATTGTTATTATCATTGTTATTATTATTATTATTATTATTATTATTATTATTATTATTATTATTATTATTATTATTATCATTATTATTATTATTATTTAGATCCCCATGTAATCAGTAGACAAAAATACACTTAGAATATAGTTTTGATTTTTCTATTTTAATTTTCATTTTCATATAATCGTAATAGCATTTTCTAAAACAATATAAACAATTTAAAGTAGATTTTACTCCTGCCTGTTACATTTCATAAACATAACCTGATAATAAATACTGTAACTTTTAAATCATAAAATGCCGAAAGTGCCTTTACTGCCATTTTCATTATTGCTCAATTATCTTCAGTTTCATCCCTCCTATAGAATTACATCTTAACTATTGTATTTCTTCCTGGAGGCTTAAAGCCAACCCATTCCACTTGTATACTTTGTCCATTTATTTCAACTGATTATATATATTTCGGTAAAGTAAAGATTCTAGTGTTAAAAATCAACTGGAATTAATATTAGTTATTATAATTGTGAGTGTTGTTGTTGCTGCTGTTGCTGTTGCCGTTGTTGCAGAAACTTTCCTCAGAAAGATGTGTCTTGAAGCAGCTCTCGTTTGACAAATGTATTTTGTTTTCTCTAACTGAATACCTTGTATTTATTTTATGGTTTTTACGCCAAGAAAGAAGAGTGAAGCTTAATATTTATATATATTCCCCATTAGGAGGGAAGTTATATTATTTATTGTTGCATGGACATCAGAAATTCATTTCAGCGTTGTTATACTGGTTACGGTGGGAGATGATTCTCGTTATAGCAGTAACCAATTTTCTCCTTTGAAGGAAGGAAAGAAAATAGGAGTAAATAGCAAGTCTAAAATAAATAATAGCGGCGATTCTTAGAAAAATACATTAATATTAATGTAGACACTTTTGATAATAACTGCATTAACAACAGCGTCGTCAGTCGTAAAAAGTAGCAATACCTTAAAAGCAATACTTTGAATGGCAAAAATAACAATAACCATAACAATAATACGATAGTGAAAGAAATTACATTCTCTTGAATATAAGTACATGCATACCTTTATAGTTGCTGAATGCATAGAAGAAGTATAATAATACACTAGTATAGCAAAAAGTATTACTTTCAAACGAATTGGAGAAAAAATTAAAGAAAAAGAATAGCATAACTACTCCACCTGTTTGTTTGCATCTTATGGGCAGCAAAAATGCATTTCAGCTGTAAATATCATGAGCAGTTTTTAATATGTTTTCTGGTATCATAGATGGCCTTTGTTCTGGGTTCGTTATTATGATTTCTATCGTCTCTGCCACCGAAGTATTTATGCAGCATTTATAGCATCTTCCTGGAAAGGATGTATAGGAATTGTTTGCTGTTACCTTTTCAGTATAACCTAAGTCTCTGCTCTCACCTGTGTAATGAATAGTGAGATGTATAATTAATTCACCTGTCTGAAGTAAAACAACATTAGTTAATATAAACCCAAAACAAAACTTGTAACTCAGTATCTACAACATTCATTTAACGTATCTGCACCGATTGCGAGATATTGATTCTTTGAATCCTTGTAGTCTGTAAAATTGTTATTAATGATGTGTGCGTTTGTGTGTGGGGGCGTTTCTATGTGTGTATATATGTGTGTGTATGTTTATAAGTTAGTCAGCGAGGAAGAGATGTTAGTATCTATTACATTTTCAAGTCTTCCCAATTTGATGAGATTGTAACCCACCTTGGACATCTTAAAGGTCGATTTCAGCGAGAAGTATATAGGTGGAATGCAAACTGATGTGAGTGGTCTGTTTCAAAAGTTTGTATCAAATCCAATGAACGCTGCTGAAGGCACGCAAGCAGGTACTAAACGAAACACGTACCTAAATATTTTATTGAGGTACCGGCGCTTAACATGTTGGACAAATGATGAAAAGAGTGAAGAAAATTTGAACTGGGAAACGTATTCTTGAATGATGCTGAGGCACCATTTTGATATACTTCATTCTGACATAAATTCTGGAAATGGCTTGTGTTTCACAAAAAATAAAATTTTTAAATAATAAAATTCTAAGATATTAAGAACTTATCTGACTGATACATAAATAGATATAAATAAATAAATATGTTATAATGGAAGAAATAACAATACATTTAGTTAGAAAGGTGAACTAATAGCAAAACTTCAAACAGTATATCTTGTAAATAACATAACCGAAACAATGTAATAAATTAAGTCAGTCGGCGCAGTTTGATTATATATCACAGATAACAGAGTGTGAACACAACTTTAATAACTGCCAGCTATGTTGATATAACACACATTTACTAATTCCCAATTGTTATTCATAGCTAGACTTATTTGATAATAACGAATATGACAGACTTTCTTCGGGGTAAATTCAGATATTATTTATTCATTCATTCATTTATTCATTCATTCATTTATTTATTCATTCATTTACGTTCTTTAAATAATCATAGATCTCACATGTATGAAACAGAAACCACTCAAAAATGATATGCCGTCAAACATACAAGTCAAATTTTTTTTCCTGTGAAACCTATATGTATAAAATATTTATATAAAATTTAGGTAGAAACTCGCATATTGAATGTTTCTGGTATATATATATATATATATATATCTATATATATATATATATATATAT
>NC_068983.1:138075977-138078223 GCF_001194135.2 Octopus bimaculoides | reverse complement strand
TATATATATATATATATATATATATATATAGTTGAAATGTACAGAAAAACAGAAGACAAAAACAGGTGTATAAACAACAAGCAAGTGTATTATTTTGACACTTGGAAAGGTAAGAAAGTCTTTTAGGTTTCGAGCCTACGCTCTTTAATATATATATAGATAGATAGATAGATAGATAGATAGATAGATAGATAGATAGATAGATAGATAGATAGATAGATAGATAGATAGATAGATACTTAGTACTCCATACAATCATAAAAATTACACACTAACGTTCTTGCTCATACACGAGACACCTACACCTTTATACATTCATATATATTGCATATAAATACGTGTACATGTGTGTATGTGTGTGTGTGTGTATGCGTGTTTGTGTATGCGTGTGTGTGTATGCGTGTGTGTGTGTATGCGTATGTGTGTGTATGCGTGTGTGTTTATGCGTGTGTGTGTATGCGTGTGTGTGTATTCGTGTGTGTGTAAAAATGATAAAATATGCGAGTGCATATACCACACAAGGTTCACTCAGCGTAATCATTACCCGATTCCGTAGTCAGTACTTAAGGTAGAATGGGAAGATACGTTTAATACATAAAAAAAATTATTAGAGTCTACTCGAGATTCTTCAGTCTACTGAGTGCAATCATCAATCTTCAGTCGACTAAGACTGTTATTATATATACAGGCATTCGCTCCGTTTTTGCTACCTTAAGCTATGCATTTCGCGCTTACGGGAATTGTGAAATATGACTGCTAATATCGGGATAAATTTTGTAATTTCACCTTTACGGAACTTTTAAGAATTTAAAAACTGAACTTCTTTATTAGTCTAAAGCATGCCTGGCCAACTCAAATTACACTGCGGGCCACTTTAATCACAGAAAGTTTTTTGAGGGCTGCTTGTATACTGACAGAAAAGAAAGCATTTTGCTTTCTCTCTAATTACGATAATGAATGAATGATCGTTGATTCAAAATGAAATATTATCGCTGCAAAAACAGTAGTATTTTTTCTTTTTTTTTACTTTTCATTACAATCATTAATTTTTCATAAAATTTTTTAGATGTTTGTGTTAAAAAACCCATTTCAAGAAAGTATCAAGTGGGCCCCAAGATAAAAGTTTGCGGGGTTGCATGCGGCCCGCGGCCTCAGGTTGGCCAGCCCTGGCCCAATGACACCTTCTCGACACACTAGCTAGCATTAAAGTAGTTAATAATCTGAAAAACTCTAATTACGAAATAAAGATACCACCCATCACTGTGACTATCGTCACTAGCTTGAGAACTAATGCAACTAATATCACCACCACTACTAACCCAGCAAGTTTTGAATAATCAACTGCCAACAATAGTAGTATCACCATAATAGCAATGTAGCTATATATGTTGTATGTCAACACAAAGATATGTGTGGATGGGGTGTAGGTGTGTGTGAGTAGGAGGGAATAGAATGTGATATTATGGTTTAAGTCAGAGGTGCAAGGGGTAAAGTGCCGACGAACATGATAACCCTTCAACTAAGGGTTATGCAGTACTTCCTCCTATCTTACTCCTTCACCTTTCATCCTCTCATTTCTGTTTTTATATCAAAAAGAATTAGATCATTTTTCTACGTGCTATTTTTACTACAAATATGTTATATCAAGAAACAAACTGTCAAGCTGAAGTGAAGACAGCACTGCAGAATGAAAGCGTAATATGGTTACACTAGATATTATGTTTGATGCTTTAAAATAGGTTTGATGGGGGAGAAGGAAATCAGACACATGGCCAAAACAGTAAAGCTTGTGGAAACAATTCGTGAAAAATGTAAGAAAATTAAATGATGTGCTCCTGGACAATTTGGGTACTTAAGATGGGACAACTCTTGGGTTTATAGACTGATAATCAAACACTGCAATGTCCAAAAAACACGATTGTGATTTTAAAGATAGTCGAACGTTTGCATGACAGTTTGAAAAGAAAAAAACTGAAATAGGAAACTTCTGAAAAACAACTTCACTGTCTAGTAAAGATTAGCTTAGAAGATTTAAGATGTGCTTGAGTTTGCACAACATAAAAATGGCTGGCCGCCAATATATGATTCTGCTAATTAATCTGAGCATCCAATATTTTAGACAGTTTTCCTTTAAGTTAACGTTGACAGAAGAAAAATAAAGAAAAGAATATATATAAATACACACACGCACTCACACGCGCGCGCGCACACACACACACACACACACACACACACACACACACACA
>NC_068983.1:138074772-138075770 GCF_001194135.2 Octopus bimaculoides | reverse complement strand
ATATATATATATATATAAGTATATATGTGTGCTTATCCAGTATGGGGGCGAGCGCCAGTACTTCCATGTGACACGCTTAGACAACTGTGGAGGTATCGTCACATGACACCATCAGTTGTCTTGTCAACCCACAAATAAAGTATACATGTATGCTAACAGGCATACTCAGCGTTTCCTTCTTCCCTGTAGTTGAGAGGCGTTGAAATCAACCCAGAACAATTCTCATCGCTGCATCGCCAGCAAACAGTCATTTTTGCTATTTGTTCCAGCTTTTATGAATGCCCTCTGTAGAGGATCTTGTCTTTTCCTCTTTGTGTTTTGACAATTTTCATTTCGGTTTCCATTTTTCTGACTGGATAATGGATTACAAATTGTAGCATTTGGTTTAGTTGGCTTTTAAAGGTATTACAATTTATAATTCAAAGGTTAAGACGTCAATTTCTGTTGATCAATTATTTCATTTTTGTGCAAGACATACTGAATTGGATACTTGCCAAAATTGGGAACTTGCTTAGTTCGGACTTGTAATGTTAGCGCTTCTAAGCTGTGGCTCTGTCTAAAATGTTACTTGCTAAGATTCTATTTGCTGAGTTATAGTGCTCCCACATACAAATATACATACATACATACATACATTAATGAATGACGAACGAACAGGAGTTATGTAATGACCTACATTAGCTTACAGCTCTTTCGGCTACAGGATGTTGCCAAGCTCTCACATCTGAGTGTACTGCATCTTATAACATAAAAAACTGAAAGCTAATGAAAGTGATGACGTAATTGTTGTTCTTTTGTAATTCATTCATTAATATTACACTCTTTACTCACCTCACGCTTTACTCTAAACCACAAATATACCGATTACTAGCGTAACTATGCCTGAGCGGCATGATATATATATATATATATATATATATATATATATATATGTATGTATGTATGTATGTATGTATGTATCATGTTGCTCAGGCATAATTATCCAAGTAATCAGTATG
>NC_068983.1:138073422-138074574 GCF_001194135.2 Octopus bimaculoides | reverse complement strand
ATATATATATATATATATATATATATATATACATATACATATATATGTATGTAGATATACATTTATATATGTATGTATGTATAAACGTATGTATGTATTGTAATATAGATAGATTAAATTATGTACACGGGTTAAAGTAAATAGGAATAGGACACAGTAATAATATGAAGGAGATGGCCATAAGAGTGTGAAGAAGCAAATACGAAATAACTGATGCTGATAGTAGACACAATCAATAGTAAATAAAAACCAAGATAATTTTATCTATTTGATAAGTAGTGTATGAATTTTATAAGGTGTTGCATAATTAATTGAATATTCCCGTATAGAAGTAAAAGATTTAGTAAAACTTAAATAGACTGTTAAAAATGTGTGCAAGAGGGAAAGAAAGTGAACTGTATAGAAATAATAATCTGGAGAAAGTAAACAACATTTGTGAGAAAACTTTACGAATTGAATAACGGTGCGGAAATTTTGAACTAAAATGCGAAGGGGGTCAAAAGAAAGGTGAGCATAATACTTTTCTTTTAATCTAGTAAAAAACATTAAACCACAGAAAAGGAGGCAAAGAACTGGCTAAGGGTAAAGATATCGATAAATATATCAATAAAACAGTTTTGAATAAAACGTATTTATTTGAAGGTTAATATTAAAAAAAAAACAGGAAACACAGAAAAGAATAGAAAGAGATATGGTGTAGGAATACGTTGATGGAAGGAGATACAAGGAAGAAAGAGAGAAAGCGATGTAGGAGCTAAAAAATGGCTGAGCGTTGAAATGGGTTTTACAGTGTTATCGGGATTCATCTAAGCGGGTAAAATTGAGGTAAAATTAGGAAACATGTTAAAGGCGAAGTCTCGGTAACTCAAAATGAGAGAATAATAGTCGCTAAAACATATTTGAATATAGACATTACGTCTAAATGAACAAAGTGAATAAGTTAAATCTGCGTAGCTAAATAAATATACATCGGTGATGAAAGATTCCCTTGGTGATATGGTTGATATCTACAGAAAGAAATATTATATATAGTATGTTGAAAATAGAAACTGTAGCAAAACTATATCACACTCATTAGGAGAGTAAATATATAATCAGAAGGAAATTAACAGGAAAAGGAAGTGACGATATATATATATATATATATATATA
>NC_068983.1:138067944-138072955 GCF_001194135.2 Octopus bimaculoides | reverse complement strand
TATATATATATATATATATATATATATATATATATACATATATCAGCAGGACACTTTTTCATTGGAAGCAAGACTTAAGTAAAAAGGCGATGGAAATATCGAAAATAAAAATAATAACGATAACAAAAATACAACTGATGAAAAAGTAACAAATATACTCAGACGACAGCTCCTGAGTACTGCGAAAAAGCAAAAGCTCATGTATTATGGCCATAGTCGAAGAAGTAGATGTCTGGAAATATTATCATGGAAGGAATAGTAAACAATATCAGTAGTTGGTTGGTTGGAGAGGAGCTGCATGGCAACTGGAGAACATAGTCGGGAAGACAATGTACTGCAGGCGTTCGATACATGACGACGGCGATGACTCATATAATAGTGGTTTCAAATTTTGGCACAAGGTCAGCAAGTTTGGGGGAGGGAATAAGTCGACCCCAATCCTCAACTGTTACTTATTTTATCGACCCAGAGAATGAAAGGCAAAGCTGACCTCGCTGGAATGTGAACTCAGTATGTAAAGTTGGACGAAATGTCACTAAGCATTTTTCCCGGCATGCTAACGATTCTGCCAGCATACCGCCTTATATGACTCAGATGATGATGATAATAGAAATAAAAGATCATTTCCTTGCAGTTGGTGGTGTATAAGACATTGCACTAGCTACTGTTCTCCATTGGCTCAAAACATATTTCCAGCTTGAAATTTCACTTTCCTTTTGGAGTTCCTGAATATTTATGTATGATTTTATTGTAATATAACATGAAGATATTAATATAAACTTATATACGTGTTTACTGAGTTGCTGGTAGTAACATTGGAACGGGATACAATACCACTATGCTGACATTTGTAGTTCAAATAACAATTATAATTAATCTTGCTACTACTATTCTGAGTTCAAATTCCGCCGTGGTCGACTTTGCATTAATTCCTTGGAGGTCGATAAAATAAGTACTAGTTGATTACTGAGGTCGATGTAATCGATTTACCTCTCCGCTCCCGAAATTGCTGGCCTTGTGCTAAAATTTGAAATCAATATTACAACTTCTATTAGGGTTACTATGTAGAATTGAATTTGTGAAGATTAAATGAATATAGAGTTAATGCAAATTGTTGAAACAGGATAAGTTATTTTAATGGTGTTCTTATTAAAACATATCCTAAGAAGGAGGAAAAATTCTGGCTGTCGAGTTAATTACAACGAAAAGGAAGGAAGATTATACCATGTGATATTGCCAGTTCTATTCTTTTTCTGTTACTGATGGTGGTGATGGTGTATACGTGTGACCGCAGTGGGTTCGATATAGAAACATTTGCCTCAAAAATCACTTCTACCTAAGGCTCCATTGTAGTACTGTGTTGCTTCCTTTAACGGTTTGTATGCTGAGAGATGTTTGGGATGTTAAGCAAAATTTTCTAAACCAAATTATTTGCTTTAAGGATATAGTTTAATGATTCTTCAATTTTCTAAACTAAAAATTGTTAAAATTTACATCTAAAAGTCACCTATGTTTAATTTAGTTTCAGAAGTGACCTATAATCTATATTCTTTCCTCCTTTCTTAATTGTGTAGACTGGCTGTTATTTAACAGTGGTACACTGTCTTCCAAATGAAAACCCCCTTGTAACGACTGGAATTTGCTTTTACGATGTAAAAACAGAAAAGGCCAGCAGGATCACTAATTTCTACTGATATTGCCCTACCTATGTGGTCATCAAGGAGTATATGGTGATATTTTAAAATTCATAATGAATCTTAACAAGAGTAATCATATCAATGACAAAATTTTGGACGTTAACGATGGATTTGGAGACATCATGCCTTTACTAAAGAAAGGAAGACTAATAGAGGAGTGCATTTTAAGGGGTTGGCATTATGAAGAATTCTCTGAAACTGGTTAATATTGAATATTTTACCACAAATATAATGTGATATTTCGTTATTCTGTCAAGAATGTGCTTGCTAATTTCCCCCAAATCAGTTTTAGTGGGCTTGATTGATTTGAAGAATTTTGTCGAAAATTAACTTTATTTCGATCAAGGATGATTTCTGGTGTGGATATTTAGATTTACTTTTATGACTTAACCTTAAGAATTAATGTTGAGTAGTTTCCTTATAATTCTTGACAATGTTACTAATGAGTCTAATGTTTTTTGTTTATATCATACAATTTTCTGGCTTTATCTGATTGTATAAAAATCTAGTTAAAAGTTCCCATATAGCTTCATTTCTTCTTTAAATTTTAATGGAAAACATACTTAAATTTCCTTAACTCCAAGTTGTTTTTTTTTTATAAATAAAAGTAATTTGGGACAATTTATTGGGAAGTTGACATCTGTCAGTTTTAAATCAAAAATTTTATATTATTATTCTCCTTTTGTCTATCATAAACAAGTGTCATCAAGTCTCTCGATTCAACACTTTTGATTCTAATTTTAATATTTTTAGTATAGTATTTTATTACTTGTATTCATATCTTATATTTATTACTCCTTGTAATTACAAATTTCCACGAAATTTATTTTTATCACCGTTGTTAATTTTAATTCCTTGTTTTTTTAAACATACTAATTCACTTCTACATGTTTATTGACTTACTCCCTCGCCCCTTCAAGTCTTGCTTTCTATCTACTTTTTACTTCGTCCATATTTCAAATGTGTGTTTGTACATATGTGTGTGTACATGCATGTATATATGCATATGTATGTATATGTATGTATATATGAATGTGCATGTACGTGTGTGTGTGTGTGTGCGTGTGTGTGTGTGTGTGTGTGTGTGTGTGTGCGTGCGTGCGTGTGCGCTTGCGTGCGTGTGTCCAAACGTCACCAATTTATATTTAGCTACATAGAGTTAAGATATTATTATATCTTATACATTTAGTGGTAATCACTCAATTAATATCATTTAACTATATTTTCACATTTTGCCTTACATACATTCTATCTATAACTTACCCAAATTTTACTCCAATTGTACTCGTGGAAACGGATCCTGTAGAATTATAAAAACCCTTCTTGTATTATATCATTCTTTTTTTTTTGCATCATCACCTTCCCTCTAACTCTTGCACCTATATATCTCTTTTATTCTTCCTCCCTGTCACCCTTCATCCATATACTTTTACCTTTATACCCTTTTCTATTCCTCTCTATATACAAATATATCTTTCTATATTCATTTATGTTTCAAAGAAATTCATCCTATTTGAAAACAATTTTAGTGATAATGCTAATCTGCAACTTTTACCTTTGTACTTTGGAGGAAATATTTCACCCAACTTTCTATTTACAACTCTAAGCATTTTAGAACAGAATTTTTGCAATTCACACGTGTAAGTGTATGCGTGTGAGAAAGGAAAAAAGTATGAATCAGAGAAGGCGGATACCAAGTTATAGAATTGGTTATATAGATGAATAGATGGCAGGTAGGGACAATTGACGAGAAAAGAAATTTAATCGTTATCTTAAATATATGCTAACTTATAATTTGCAAGTCCTTTATTGTTTTTATTCTCTAAATAGTTCAAAACAATTTATAAATATGTTATATTCAAAGGCAATCTTTATATCCCACTTAATATCATTGCTTTGCTACAACACCAAGTACTGCGTTATGTACCTGGAGAAATTCTTTCAGGGTAAATAACGGAGTATTCGGTGTTCTAACAAACCATCCACATTAAGTTGGATATAAAGATTACCCTTTTTTATTGATACTGTTTCTGTCACTATTAATTAGGTAAATTCAATTGTGGCAGATCTTAAAGTTGTACGTTCAGTGTATATTGTTGCGCAATATGATCACATGTAGAACCGTAATAGAGTGTTTGGTGCGGCTGCACCTTTTGGTACATTTCAAGCAGAACTACTTAATGGAGAGGGCAGACTAACAACACTTAACTTGATAAGTGTAAAAGGTAGTACATATTTTATCCCCTTTTATTTAACACGTTCGTGCCCTTAATACCGTTAGTCAAAGCATTAACTCTTCAAAATATTATTATTCTCTTTCATGAAAATCTAAAGCCTCAACCAAAATTAACAAAAGAATGTCGGGTGTATGTTAATTTATGCTTCACCGTTTTATTTTAATCTAATACTCTACTATTGCCTTGTAATTTATCGAAACTTGTTGTTTCATCGAGATTTGTTGTTTCTTATTTAGACGCAGGTAAGCATATATTAAATACCCTGTATTCAGATGCGTTCCTGCCATGATCACTTGAACCAGGACAGAGTACTGGGTGGTTTCGATTTACTGAGTAAACCTACATTTTTCTTTCTCCTTTTCTTTTTTACTGAAGAAAAGTGCTGAAGCTATCCCTACCCACAAACGTTCAGCAATTTCTTTTTACTCAGAAGTTCACATTTAAATTTATCTCCTATACAATCGATTCGCTAGAAATAACAATTAAATCACATTTAAATCGTCTTTGGAGTGAAAGATACTTCAATTAATGTCAAGCAAGATACATTAGATTTGTGATATGTACGAAAATATTTATGACTGAGACTTCGTTAGCTATAGGACAGTTTGATCACGTGCTTAAACAATCACCACATAAGCAACAAATGCCGAGATTTAACGTTCATATTATTTTTCCTAACGATATAATTAACGTTGCTAATGAAGGTACAAAAACTGGAAATCGAACCTCCTTCATCTCTCCGTCTCATTAAGACATTACACACTTACCTTTACGCCACACTCAAAGTAGCTATATATGTGTTTATGAAATTTTCTTCGTTATCTGTTAGAGTTATTGGTTCTTCGTTCACTGATTGACAGCCGCACAAACCCCAACTACCACTTTCTGAACTTCTCTCCAATACATCATGTAAGGTGGATATATAAAAAATGAATAAAAAAGTAAATAAATAAACATGACGGCCAGCAAGTCTGTTATTGCAATATGAAGTAAATCAATATCTCCAGTTCGAACTATTTATATGTGAATGTGTTTGTAAGTGTATTTTAGGTATTGTATGTGTATGTGTGCATGCAT
>NC_068983.1:138064074-138065658 GCF_001194135.2 Octopus bimaculoides | reverse complement strand
TGTGTGTGTGTGTGTGTGTGTAACAAGTAAAATACCATGTAATAAATTTACAAAGAAATGGGAAACAGACAAAAAGATTGCCAAATCTTCATCCGTAATCAGCCAGATAGTCAAACGCAATTTCGCGCCTTCAGCGATATTGTTATTGCCCTTTGGTGGCGCCGATAGCAAGAGGCCGTTGGGAAATGGCGAGCCAATAAACAAGCAACCATACATGCCAGAAAATGAACAAACAATAAATGAACAACTATACAATACAGAAACTGAATATACAATCATGAGATAAGTGCAATTCAAACCGAGGCAATTAGTGGACGGACGAGGGACAAAGAGGAAAACAAATAGAACGAAAACTGGGAACTTACAGGCAAACTGAAATATATAAACAAAATATGGCTTTAAGGACTGACAGGAGACATGATTGAATGATTGAAATGAAGATTAACAGAAGGACAGTGAAACGTGATGAGAGTGGTGGGAAGCAAGTGAAAATACGACTGGTCTCTCAGCGGTCGGCGTGAAAACAAAGAAGACAAGACGATGACCATAGGTAACATGTCAGTAGTGTGAGGGAGAAAAGTAGTAAGGAACAGAGAGAGATACAGAAAGCAGAGAGGGAAGGCAAAAAATGTGACATGAAGTATTTTGCTCAAGAACACAACTCGCCATCAGGGCAAAGATTTGAAATCACAATGAATAACACACACGCAAATATTAAAAATGATATATTCAAAAGAGATATCCAAGAATTCAATCACTACTACCATCCACAACAAGTCACTTTCAGGGTACTTGACCATTTAACATCCAACTAATATCATAGCACTCTCGCATTTTTTTCTTCTTCTTCTTCTTCTTCTTCTTCTTCTTCTTCTTCTTCTTCTTCTTCTTCTTCTTCTTCTTCTTCTTCTTCTCTGCCAAGAATTCACAACGACCTCGACCCCACAAGAGTAAACAAGAGACACAGAGACAGGCAGAAACAAGGAGAATACCCCTTGTATTTGAAAACTATGCAAATATTCTTTTAAAAAACTTTTCATTAAATTTTTCCAAAATTTAATTGTTTTCCATACTTACAGTTGAGTATATTGTTTTGAGTATATGTGTGCATGTTTATAAACATACATACAAGTTCTTTTTTCCACATATACTGCTTAAAGATACAAGTCATATTTCTTATCAGTTATCTTAAGACTAGAGATGTTTTGGTCTGTCCTGGCGTCCAAATCGAAACTGTAGTCAATTTGAAGGGTTGGCTGTCTTGCTTTGACAATAACAGTATAGTTTAGTATTAGTCATTAACTGCCCATCAAAATTTCACTCAGCTGTAAATTCCAACATTCCAGCTTTGGAATCATTGTTTCATTGGTCATCAAGTTTAATATCGTTGAAATTCTTTGTTTCATTCTGGTCATAAAGATCTTTTCTCTCATAGATCCATCGTATTTCCTCAAAGCGTGCGTGTGTGTGTGTGTGTGTGTGTGTGTACATTTATATGCATACACACACAAACACACACACACACACACACACACACACACACACATATATATATATATATATATATATATATATATATATATA
>NC_068983.1:138059759-138063304 GCF_001194135.2 Octopus bimaculoides | reverse complement strand
GGTGGTGGTGGTGGTGGTGGTAGTGTTCGTCGGCGGCGTCGTCCTTGTGGTCGAGGTGGAAATCGAATTTTGTTGATAGATTTGGTTTCTTACTTGTAACTACCTAACTTCAGGCAATCATCCCACATAAGGAATTTCTTGAAAAAATTCACATTTATATTAATTTCATAGTTATATTAAATTCTTTTCATATTTTGGATAGCCATACTTTATCTGTCGAATTCATTTTTAAAAAAAACACATTTCTTTTCACTTTTACGAAATTTTCCTTTTGTTTTCAAAACAGCTTATAAATAACAATACTGATGTGAATAATAACAAATATTATTCATATTTCATAACAATAAGAATGTTGTCGTCGAACTATTCTTTCATTTCCGTTACTTCTTTCAACACTTGTGCACTTGTGCACAACGGAACTGACGTTGTACACGTTCAAAACACGCATTCATTTCTATAGAGAACAGTCAATCCATTGCCTTTTGTTGGTCCCATTTATGGATGTCGCCAGCAAATCTTACAATAATATTAACATTTTTCTTAATATTATCCTTATTATTACATTTTTCTAAATATGTGATATTCAAATTTCATTGATAAACTTTGATTTTTTTCATTTAAATACATAATTTCTTCACTTTAAGCAAGTAGCCATCAGACACATTTTTTCATATGACAATTTTCAACTTTCTATGAAATTTTCCTTCATATTTCGATTAAAACTTTTTTTTTTCAACCAAGTCCATTCCCAATAACAATAAATTTCCTTCATTTTTGTCGACAATAGAGACTACCTGGAGGAAAAAGTTAAAGAGAAGGAAGAGAGGAAGAATGTGATGGCTGTGAAGTTTAACCCTCGATCTGTAGCTTCAGCCACAGATCTAGTATAAAAACACTGATACTTCACAAATGTATGCTGCAGGTGGATTTTCCTTGAAAAGATAAAATTCATCTTGCTATCTTTATTAATCTACGTCTCATGAAAATTTTGTTCTCCGATTTTTAATCCCTATGATATTTGTTGTTTCCGCAGAGTTTTGTTATCTGCTACTGCTTCCTAGAGTGGATCATTAACACTAATTTTATCAATCTAGATTAAATGAGAATTATGGGAAGTTAAACTCCAGTGAGGTTTCAGGTACGGCGACGCTCTTAATGACTAGAGTTAACGAATGAATATATTACGCCAACAAGGAAGCTTCTACGTGATCGTCTTCTTCCCAGAAATAGATCTCATATCTCCCTCAAATCACACCCTACTTTCTTTTGAAATGAAGGAGATATTGAAATATGTAGTCTCAGAAACAATGTATCTGAATAGCAAACACACTAAAAATATAAGATAGACTGATATCTGTTGAAATAATTTTGATTACAGCTTTGTGCGATTATTTTGACCTGGAGATAAACAATAAATCAGTAATAATAGCGACTCAACACTTACATAAATACGAAAGTTAAACATATAAATTGAAAGAATTATTAAAATTTGTTTGCTGTGTCAGAAACTCTTCAGAATTACTGATCCGTGCCAGATTATATCAAGAATTATCATTGATACAATATTATCATTTTTTTTCTTATCTTTATGTTTCCTTAAATTACTTAGACTCTACCAGGTATCTGATACATATAACGGTATAACCGTTATGAAGTTAAAATATTGCTATTGATTTCGACATCGGTCGTTGTAAAAGGTGTCTATGAATTATATCCTCTTACTCCAGTAGAAATTTTCATTTCTCAATTTCTATTTTTCTTCTTTTCTTTTTATATCGGTTTTCTTAGTAACTTCTTTAAAATACAAACAATAACGGTAACATTATCGAAGCATTCTATTATATTGATACGATTTTGCCAATTGAAAATTGTAGACATCTCTCTAAAGAAGAGTGATTAAAAATATCTCAATGCAATCATGAAGATTATCTCGTCGTGACTGACGCTATTATCATTGGTGCAATTTTACTTTTTTGGTTTAGATTTTTATTTCTGTAAATGTTTCTATCTTTGTTTATTTCAAGATCTTTATTTTTTTATTTCAATTCATTCTATTCAAGTACTAATGATTCATTTTTCAAAAACAGGTCATACTTACCAGCTGATGTATATAAATACACCATGTAGTGTTGTATCGAAAAGCGTGAATAGTAAGGAGCCAATGAAGAGTTGCGAGAGCACGGTAAGGTATAAATATATAAAATCATAGAGGAATTATGTTGAAACATCATACCAACATTATTATTTTTAAGAGAAAGAAAATGTTCTATTCAAAAGAATAACATTCTACGTTATCTCAACACTTACTGCCACAGACCTCATATCTTTTGAATAAAAATGTCTATAAAACATCTTTCACTAGCTTTCCCAGTAGAAAATTTATATCGTCAGAACGAATTTCAGAATAAAAGCCCAGAAAGCAAATGTCTCCATATTGCTGTAATAAATTTAAAAGTTTTATTTCCTGCGAAATTGAGAGAATTAAAATTGTACTATAGGTTTATTCAACATAAGTTGCGATAAACTGCTACTGTTTCTACTTCCATCGCTACTATTACAACTAACGTTGCTTGAGATGATGGCAATTGCTATATATTTAATAAAATTGAAAGACGACGCACAATGTGTCAGGCTTTACTTTTTTCATTCTCTATTTATCGGTGCAAAACTATTTACGATTTTGGTTATTCTAAACGTTGATGCTTTTAGAATATACTTATATTTAACAATGTCAAAGCAATATACTAATTTGAAGTGTAAATTTTGGTATATTGACTCATACTAATGATTTTGCTTTTAGAAAATTAAACATTGCAAATTAGAACGATTTTTTTGTATTTGTATAAGTTCATAATGGAACTCAAAGACGTACAATCTGCTCGCAATATCACTCAGCCATTTAACTAGATGACTTTCAACGAACGTACTGGTTCCAAAAATTTCGAAATAAAGCGAGGACATTAACGATTAGGAAAGTCGAAGTTGACCCTCTGCGATTGACAATGACTTTTACTGAAGCTATTATCGAAGCCAGTCCCCGAAAAACAAGGGAGAGGGGAAGAAAGAGAGTTGTAAGCTGTATTGAACTATGCGTGCACAGATGGGAGAGGGATTAGTTGGGATAGGGAAGAAAGATCTATGTGGCTTTGAGTATATATCTATAAACTTTCTCTCGGTATATTCCTGTATACACACATATTCAATAGATAAATAGAGAGAGAGAGAGAGAGAGAGAGAGAGAGAGAGAGAGATTTATGAGTTCACAGACGGGAGAGGTATTATTGGGAAGAAAGATTTATATCTTTTAGTATATAGCTATAATCTTTCTATTGTCATATTCCCATATACACACATGTTCGATAGATAGATAGATAGATAGATAGATAGATAGATAGATAGATAGATAGATAGATAGATAGATAGATAGATAGATAGATAGATATACAGGGAGGGAAGGAGAGAGAGCGTGTGGGGGTGCGCGTGTGCGCGTGCTAGAGAGGGAAATTGTGTGTGTGTGCGTGTGTGTGCGCGCGCTACAGAGAGAG
>NC_068983.1:138041305-138059707 GCF_001194135.2 Octopus bimaculoides | reverse complement strand
AGAGAGAGAGAGAGAGAGAGAGAGAGAGACACTGGAGTGAAAGAAATTGAGAGGAATTGAGAAATTAATCAATCACAGATCAAATCGAAGGATATAACAGACCAGAACATTCTGTTTTGGGATCGTGAGTGTGAAGAAAAGCGGTATATTTACTTCTCTTCGTAAAACTTTAGTTGATTCAACAATTAATTCAAAGCGCAGATCCTAAAAGGATTTATATATAAAGACTTTTGTAGTTAAAAAATTAGTTAATTAATCAATTAATTAATTAAGGACTCAGCTGGTGCTTTCCTGGAAATCTAGAGACTCCTTTCTGTTTAAATATAAAGAAAATAGGGTTGCATGAGGTGTTGGTTAGTTTAATATTATAAAGAAATCTACTACTTGTAAACAAAAGCGTAATTACTTCAAAATTGTTGATTTTTGATAGATCGTAATAATCAAAAAGCAAGAATTGTATACATACAGATTTTTTTTCTAAGGAATCGAATTTTTAACCGTGTATATAGGAAAATTTCGATTTTTGTTTGATTTTCACGGCAGTTTTACTTCACGTGGTATCATAATATAATACACGTGGTAATATAAGTGTTTTTATGTAAACAAACACAAAAACTTCGTAATTTTCACACTTTCCGAGGAAAATTTTATATAATGTTTTAGTTTTAGCACTAGCTCAAAATAGAATAAAGATTGGTTACTACAAAAGAATAACAATTTTCTGCGCAATCTCTAGACGTAGTGAAAGCACATGCTTTCAGTAAGATGCCATCTTCAATACATACATATACACTAGGGTGCATATTGGTACGAAGCTGTTTTGTTTTTTTATTTTATTCGTCTGGATTCTTAGTCTTCCACCCAAAAATTCCTAGGAAGGCACTCTAAAAAGTGACGTAACAAATTATCAGCTTTGTACAAATAAATATACTCTACAATAAGTGTTGAGCATGCTTTCCTCGGTTCGCGAGAGAACGAGTGGCTGACATTTATAGAAAGCATCTGGCAAAGTGAATAGTCACCAAAAGGTCTAGTTATCCCACAATGTATCTTGTGAGGAATATTCCATATTTCCTTTACAGAAGTGATAGCACTGACTCCCTATTAACTCGTGCACTCTCAGTGGTTATACATCTTCCTTAGATTAGCTAATATGATATTGTCTGTTTTAATCTATCTCGAGTTGCAATATAGTTCCTAAAATGTATTTAAACGCTCCACCTTATAGTCTTCCATTAGAGTACTAGAAATTTTCTAAAACAGTTACTGTGTACTATTGAAATATCAAGTGGATGTTTCGTTCTTTTGTCTATCCTTAATCTATTTGTATAGCAACCAGTCATGGTATCAATAACTACTTCACAATGTCCCCTAAACTACAGCGGAGACTGACAACTACAGCGGGGACTGACAAAGTGAGCAGTTGTTGAAACATCTAACAAAACAATTTTTGCTAACATACTATTTCTGCGGTATATTTGAGTTCCATTCTTCTGTCTGTTAAATGCCCATAGAAATAAGGTTCCAGCACCGACTAGCTGATGAGACAGTATGCACTATTAATGATTAGATAAATATGCTCGATACAGATTGTGTTGCCTTGTTTCATAAGCGTCTATCAGCTATGTCTACTTGTATATATGTCTATATTGCATTTTTATAAATAAATGTGTATATGCAATTATATGTGTGTGTATGTATGTATGTATGTAACTGAGAGAATATGCTACATCTTCTGGCCGAATAAAATATCAAATTCGTTGTCTCGCAAAACTGTGACTTTCACCTTAGCTAGCATATTCAATCAATCAGAAAGAGTCGATATAAAGATGAACATCAACTAGAAAGCGATAACCAAGATGACCGAAGAACACCTCCTAGCGTAGAACTGTTGAAGATATGAGAGAAAAGATATGGTGCAAGAAGCAGAAAGTTGCTAAACATCAAATGGATGAACTCCAATTGCAGAGAAGAGGATTAAATGTTTTGCGGTTGTAACCTGTAGTACGTTTACTCGCTAAGAGAAATATGATGAAGTTACTGGTATTGTGTTTGATGTTTTACGCTAATTCGTGTTTAAAAATATATAGTTTATATGTGTAATAGGATAAATGTGTAGAAAGATAAATTGATATAATTTCTTCTGTAAACTCGAATAAAATTACTTTAGGAGATTTCAAATACATTACCAAACCTGTAACACATATCAGTAAGTTACAGTGTCTTCATGCAAAATATTTATTCACATTAGGAAAGTAGACTCTCATTGTACTTATCTATTTTAACAAGTTCTAAAAATCTGTGATATTTGGCACGCTATCAAAATTTTCACAACCACATTTCGTATTATTACTTACACAACGAGATGTAAGTGGTAAATTAGATTCTTTAGAAACTATTTCACTTCAAAGGAAATATTCTCCTTTTTTTCCAGATTAGCTGTTCTGTTTAACGACGAGACAAAAAATATTTTAAACAGGTTTCGACTATGACTTTTATCGAACTTTTAATGTTATTAAAACAAAGATTATATAAGATCTTTCATTTCAGCTAAATTAGTATTTTATTTAATATTATCGAAAACAAGTTTATTCACCGTTATTATGTTAGAGTATAAATAAATGGACTTGCCTAGGTATGTTTATGAGCAGCTGGTGACTGATTTTGAATCACATTTTGAATGAAGAAAAGACATGCCAGAGGAGAAAATATTTTAGATATACAAAGTCACAATCCAGAGATACATACACTGTGGTGAGTTCATTTTATATAGGATTGCTAGTGCATGCGTAAATAAATGTGTAGTTACAATTAAAGAAAGTGTTTTAATGATTTGAGGCTTTAAATACGACTTCTAATTAAGAAAGTGCTTACTTGGTAATTATTGGACCCAATTCAAATCTGTTATATTCAGATAATTGAACGCTAACAATGTGGAATTGTCTTATTGCTTGCCATTGAATATGTCCCTTTGATGTAAGTAGGAGGTTACAAATTCTAGCAAATGACATATAACAAAGGTACCTATTCCAGTAATACACCTCGCAGCAACCTATAAGGCTTCTCTTGTATTACGAAAGCAATCGTATAGTGGTAACATTCAAGTAAGGGTACAAAAACATGTATTTGGGACTATTCATTCAATAAGATAAACATGATTATACATGGGTATTCAGACATATTCAGACAGAATGTTCATGTTTATGAAGAAGCGTTGATTTAGTATAGTTATAGACATAGATGTGGCAGCCATCAACGAGATCTGGGTAAACAAGAGAAAAAAAAAAGGTTCGCCAAAAAATTTTTTTAACCTTTTATTTACCCATTTTACATTTTCACATCTAAAATTGCTACTGCCCATTGTTATATTATTGTCACACGACAATGCACTATAATGGCTAGAAGAACACAAAACAAAACTCACAGCTAAATGTACAAGAGGCAAAAAATATGAAAGCTCTGGTGAACAATTAGTAAAAAGATATGCCATAAATACTTAAATAAATCAATTGGAAGGCAGTAACACCAATAACAATAACATTAAAAGCATTTTTGAGAGTGTGCACCCAAATTACCCGTAATGTTCTGAAAATTATTTCATTCCGTCGTAAGGATTTTGAGAATATTATTATCGTTATTGTTTATTCGTATTTCACAAAACATCTCAAATTCATGTGCGTCAATATGAGGTAGTAATGAAAACGACTGTGTACATATAAATGTGTGCATGTGTATATGTATGTGAGTGTGCGTGTGTGTGAGTGTGCGTGCGTGTGGGTGTATGTAGTGTACTATTCCGTTAATTGTAGTGTCAACAAATAAGTACTCTATCCAACGAGAGTGGTATAAATCCAGTAAGAACTGAGACGTTAAGGCTACAAAATACTAAGACAGTAATTATAGAATTAGGAAAACTACAAAACTACAGCAATGGGCAAATAGCAACACTATCTTAGACTAGTTCAGGAGTATAAAGGACAAGTATATAGTTAGATACACACAGTATCATATCAGGTTTTTACCCCTCGATATTGAGTTTTTTACTGAATAAGGCAATTGAGTTCGCCAGAAAACATGTTGCTATAGGCCAAACTGAGCTTCAGTTTATCATGCATGCACAAGAAACTTTCCTCTTTAGTAAGGTTTCAGAGAAGGTCAAAAGTATCTGGAGCCGTAGAATTGTTGGATCTAGCGATGGCTTCGTATCACAGTGCTGACATATGTGATCTAGTAAGTGTTTTTAGTTCAGATATCCTAAGATACCTGTGATATTATTCTATACCGTGATGATGGATTATAACAGTGTTCTCGAACATCTATATGTGTTGTTGTTGTGTATTTTGAGATAAAGTCTTTAAGGTTTTCGTGTAGAAACTGTCGTAAAATCTGTAAAACAAATATGGCATTTCAAAAACAGTGGATGGGTATAAAGACGATTTGTTGTGGTAGGTTAGGTGACGAAGGGGAGAGCAAATATTCCAGACAAACTGGGAAATTCCAGTGATTCAGATCTATATGAAGACCTCTCTACATTACATGATGAATAGCATTTGAAGAAAAAATTTTAAATGTGATCATACTTGCTTTTATTATCAATTTATAATAATTTATGAAATATGTAGAAGTTAATGTGTAAAATTTTCAGTACAATGGCGTAAAGTCAAGGTTTTAACCAACACTTAAATAACTTTCAAGAAGCCTATATTTTAAATTTTATACCATATAGGTATAGTCATCAGGCCAATATTTGTATATACAATATAGAACCCTTATGTAACTTAAAACGAAGGCGGTGAGTTGACAATACCATCAGTACGCCGGGCAAAATGCTTAACGACATTTCGTCCGTCTGTACATTCTGAGTTCAAATTCCGCCGACGACGACTTTACCATTCATCCTTTCGGAGTCAATTAAATAAGTATCAGTTGAGTACTGGGGTCGATGTGATCGACTTTCCTTCACCATCAAATAGTAGAAAGGATAATGTATCCTAGAACTGTGGTAGTAGGAGAAGAAGAAGAAGAAGAAGAAAAAGAAGAAGACCGTGGCCTATACAATAATAACGTACAGTACTTACTTTTTGAAATGCGCTTTCTAATTTGTTACAATACTTTCTGGTTTTTTCATTTTGAAATTCACTCTGACGTTATCATTTTCTACTGGGAAAGTTAGTGAAAGATCTTTTATAGACATTTTTATTCAAAAGATATGAGGTCTGTGGCAGTAAGTGTTGAGATAACGCAGAATGTTATTCTATTGAATAGAACATTTTTCTTTCCCTTATTTCTTTACCAATTTTGTGGTATGATTTTGTGGTATCATTCCTCTATGATTTTATATATTTATACCTTAACATGTTCTCTCAACTCTTCATTGGCTTCTTACTATCCACGCTTTTTGATACAACGCTACATAGTGGATTTATATTCATCAATTGGCAAGTATGACCTGTTTTTGAAAAATGAATCATTAGTACTCGAATAAAATGAATTGAAAAGAAATATATAAAATTCTTGAAATAAACAAAGAAACATTTACAGAAATAAAAATCCAAACCAAAAAAGTAAAATTGCACCAATGATAATAGCGTCAGTCACGACGAGATAATCTTCATGATTGCATTGAGATATTTTTAATCACTCTTCTTTAGAGAAATGTCTACAATTTTCAATTGGCAAAATCGTATCAATATAATAGAATGCTTCGATAATGTTACCGTTATTGTTTGTATTTCAAAGAAGTTACTAAGAAAAACCAAAAACGAAAAAGAAAGAAAACAAAGAAATGGAAATTCTACCGGTGAAAGAGGATATAATTCCCAGACACCTTTTACAACGAACGATGTCGAAATCAATAGCAATATTTTAACTTTATAATAGCTACACTGTTATATATAAGGTACCTGGAGGAAACTACTTAAAACTATGAAAACACAAGAAAGACAATATAAAATATCACCATGTTATATCAATGTTATTTCTCGATATAATCTAGTGCAGATCAATAATTCTGAAGAGTTTCTCATACTGCAAGTAAATTTTAATAATTATTTTGATTCATTTAACATTTATGTGTTGGTCTGTTGTTATTCTTGTCGTTCTCATGGAGGGTAGTATTTTCACAGGTTCATTAAGAACGTCGGACAAATCGCTTTAGTATTTTGTTACGATTGTATACTTTCTGATTTCAGTTCCTTTCCAGCGAAGGTTTACCTTTCAGGGTCGATATAATAAACTATTAGTTAAGTTCTGGGGATAAGATAATCGATTAATTATCTCTCACTTTTGCTTCTGTTAGAAATAATTATTGTTGTTGTTTAGCTCCGGAGGAAACATTATCGATTTTATCCGGTCGGAATTCATCCACCTTGTGTGTGTTTGTCAAACAGTGTATCTAGAACTACATTATTCAACATTTCCTTCGTTTCTGAAGAAAGTAGGATGTGACTGAGAAAAGTGTGGTGGCTTTCATAATGGCATCATATAAAAACTCTCACTTTGGCTCATGAGGCTTCAATACAGTAAGTACCATTAGCATATAGGCATCCGCTGTGCTGTCGTCATCATAGAAATGGTCTTACGCAAAGGCGAGAAATTAATTAGCCGAATTAGAAGGAACAGATTTCCGAAATTATTACTTTGCTATGGTTAATCCAGGATAAATTGGAGTTTATTTAAATGAACGGTAACCACTCTGAACCACACAAATAACATACTATTCCTATCACTTCTAACACTACAAAAGTCCTGTAGACAAAACTCTTCTCCATAATGTTGAAATAATGTTGAAATTCTTTACTTCTTAGTAACCATTTGATTTAGTAAAATCAAATCTGTTGGAAATATACTGCTCTGTCACTCACCCTCAAAAAGATTGATGAAAGAGTTCTAGTCCTTGACATCGGTAATGCTTTCCAAAGTGTCTGTCACACGTCTCTTGACAAGTGTCCTGGAAAATCTTTCTACTTACGACCCATACGTTATCAACTCTGATATGAATTATATGTGTATTCTAAAAGCGTCAGCTAAATCATTAATGTAAAATGATTTCAACGAGTGTTTGAAATTTCATCTCTATTTTATCAATGTTATTTTGTTATGAAAGTGTGAGATTTTTTTACTTTTCTTATTCATACTAAATTTATTACTCTAACAAGATTTATTCAGCACACAATTCCTCATAAGAAATAGTCAACCGGTGAAAAAGTAGAAAAATAACACCAAGTAAGCAAACTATCAAACCAACGAACGAAAACAATCATTAGAACAGATTCATATCAACGAATATAAAATGCCACCAAAACAGAGACAGCCAGTTCTTGCCTGAAGATTGCAGTGTCATGAAACTTGAGTAGCGAGATAAAAACTCGGTTGTCTTTATATTCTGCAAAATGTACAGAGCATTCATCTCTCATTGGTTCGAAACCATTCAACGTGAACTAAAATGTGTTTGTCAGTGTATGCGTGATTGTGTGTGTGTGTGTGTGTGTGTGTGTGTGTGTGTGTGTGTGTGTGTGTGTGTGTGTGTGTGTGTGTGTGTGAGCGCATGCGTGCGGGTGTGTCTGTTGATTCACGAGAAGCGACAAATTACTCAATAGAAGTGTAGAGTAATCTTTATTATATCATAACTGAAAGGCTCCGATTTCTAGCACTCAGTTTCTCATTTCCAATCATCAGCAAGTAAACCGAGCCTGCTTTTCTCTTGAAATATTCACTGTATGTATATTTTGAGAAATATGCTCCCAGGAAGATGTATGTAAGTATATATGTATGTATGTATGTATGTATGTATGTATGTATGTATGTACGTACGTACGTACGTACGTACGTATGTATGTATGCATGCATGTATGTATTATGTATGTATATCTGTGTAAATATTCGTGAACACATGCAAACGCACATACACTGACAAATGTACCTACCGCAGAGTCACACATAAACATACAAACACACATATTCAGCTGGAGTTCCAGCAAATAACTGCTGGGCTGATCTTTCAACAGACTACAATCCTGTCCTGTACTGAGATTTGAAAATTTCTTTAACCATTAGTCTCAATTTCCCGTTCACGATTTTAGTCGGGAGTGGAGATTAGAACAATAATAACAGTGTATATGTGTACATGTGCGTGTATGTGTGTGAGTGTTAGTGTTATTTCATAAGAAAATTACAAGTAAAGAAACTTCAATTCGAAAAGTACACGACTGAATGCTATAAAATCTTAGGACAACATTCAAAAGAATGCAGAAAATATTTGAATTTGACGCCTGGTTTTATATTGGATAGCAAGTAAACACACATTGGTTCCTTATGCGTTGCATAATCGGTGAAGATTTGAGAGAGAGTATGTGACTGTATATACTGCTTCTGATTCATAATGAATAGACATACAAAAATGGAGAAAATATTGTAATAATATTATGATATCGAAACACTGTGTAAAAGAGTTTTATGAAGGAATTCTATGAGAGACATTTTTGGATGACTAGGATTTTTCAGAGTAAAACCTTATTTTGCATTGCCTTTATATTTGCAAATGTATCGATATTATATCCACTGAAAGCAAAGGAAAGACTAAAAGTTAAAGTGGGATAGAAAAAAGAATTTTTTCAATGAAGCCACATCCTAGAGTATGAAAAGGAGTTTTATGCATCATTTCCTATTTGTCAGGCAAGTATACTAATTTGCACACGTAATTGCACATTATATATATATATATATATATATATATATATATATTCGCACAATATACACGCAGATATACATAGACACCTTCATGCCTATGCACCTGTGCATACATAAAAATTGACATTACCATTTTATGCAGGCTCACTCTTCATACATGCGTACACGCACTCACTCACACACTTGTTCATTCATTCATAATCACACTTATGCACAGACAGAGACGTGGCCGTATTTACATGAACGGTCACGCACATACGTGTACGAAGATATGTTGTTATGCATTTGCACCCTAAAATGGGTTCTTTTCTTAGTAGCAACTATTCAAACGAAAAGTTATGGTAAAAAAAAATCAATAATAATAACAGTAAATGGTAATAAAAATATAACGTGATAAAAAGAAATCATGAGAAAAATCGATACAAAGGTACATTATGGTGCTACATATGAGAAAAAGTCGAAAATGACATGATTCTTTAAACATGTTTTTAGAAAAGCTAACAAAATTGATGTAAAAGCTGTATTGAGTCAAGAACAAATGGATTTATGCATAGTGAGGGGAGTTCTAATTGACCAAAAAGTACTGTGGCCCGTGATTAAAGTAATCTGAGAATCATAAAATAAGCATTTTCCTTTATAGATTCAAATGGCAATAGTGCCTGGCAACTAAACGTCCATGACAGTATGTTTGTGTAGCGTAGAATGGACCAGGTAATATTTAACGTGTGATCTATCATCTCTCTGAGAAAGCAATTATACTTTAATAAGTCAGTTGCGATGCGTTTTTGAGGTCAAGTAAAATCGTGCTGGTAAAATCGTGTTTTCAAGTTAATTTCTGTTGCATAATGTATTACTTCAGCAAATATTGTGACCCAAGGGCACTTTAGCGCAGTAAACCACGAACTTCAAAATACGTCCTCCATGCAATCTTCAATGCAAGAGTATTACGAATCAACAGAAACTACCCTCAACGTAGTTAATTTTTTATACATTCCTTTAAACTTTAATAATTTAGGCCTTAACATAATCTTGACGAAATTTGCTTTATATGAATAAGGGTTCTAACCACTCCCATAGTAGCGTGCAAAATGTGGTTCTCGATATTAGAAAAGATACAGTATAAGAACAGTAAAGCAGAAAAACCAGAATTTTAAGGTATAACTCTGTCTTCCAAAATCTGTAGAGTCTAACTTAACAAGAGCATTCCTTGAGCTAATCTTCCTTCATTTCAAAGTGAATCCCATGCATCACAGGGTCTTCATTAAACCAGAAACTTCTTTAAAGTTAGCTACTTTGTACACAAAAACCTCACAACTTATTTGAAATACGACTACGCTAAAATGTTTGTTACCAACAATTAAATATCAGTACTCAACTCCTGCACCTACTGATAAATGCGCTTATATTGGTAACTGCTTACTTGATAACAATTTTTTGACTAAGTCTGTAGTTTAATTAAGCGCGCTAAAGTGCATTTGAACGATAATTCTCTATTAACTAACCGAAGATGGCTTCAAAGACGCCAGCACAGACAATCTTTCTCAAACCCTCAACAACGTTTTGCACTGCTTCGTTAAAGTATATTTGGCTTCTTAGAGAGATGATTGATAACACAATCAGACTTATTTGGTCCTTTCGATACTAACTACGACTACATCGTCATAGAAGCTTTGCAACTGAGCTCCGTTGCAATCAGTGTCCATCTAAGGAAATACTTATCTTAAAATAAAGTTCCATTGATTATCAGCAAGCAATAAAATACCTTCTGACTAATTGAAACCGTCTTGATTCGCATGAAAATCTTTGCTTTTCACTGCAAACAGATGTTGTGAAGTAATGTATTTATTTTGTTAGCTTACCTGATGCACTTCTATTGCTTTTCTTTATGAGATTCGATCGCTTTCATATATTCACCTTCAAAATGTCTTCTTGTGCTCTACCCATTGCCCTCTATTTTTTATCATCACTTTATATTTAACGCTATTTAAATCGTTTTCCAATTCTTATTTTTGTCATCAATTCATATCGAACGGGTGTTTGTAAGAACGAACACATTTTCTTAAGCAATTTCAGGTTGCATGTAAATATGTAAATATGTATATTTATGCATATATAAGTATGGACATGAATATATGCAAATGCATGTACAAATATGTATGAGTAAGATATATATTCATATAGGTATATAAATGAGTGGCGTGTATGATTATGAATGCATATATATATATGTATAGTTTACGAGAAAAATATGAATTTATGTACAAAATTGTATTATATAAATGTGCACATTACGTGGAGAATAAGTGCCAGAACATACGAGTCTCCATAATTTTTTCAAGCATTCCTATGTGTGAATTTGTGTATGTGAATGTACTACAAGTGTGAGGGCGTGTGTTTGTCTTGTTGCAAGTATGGAAGGCAAAACAGCAAAACATGTATATGTGTATACAAATGTGTGTGTGTATGTATATATATATATATATATATATATACATACATATGTGTGCGTGCGTGTGTGTGTATGTATGCATGTATGTGCGTATGTGTGCGTATGTGTGCGTAAGTGTGCATGTATGTATGAATATACATTGGAATTTAAAATGCATAGAAGAATATACATGCGAATGACAGCAGGAAATTCAGATATTAATATTAATCTATATATATGAAATTGTATAACAGTGTGTATAGATGCGTGCGCATATAAGGATAGATAGATAGATAGATAGATAGATAGATAGATAGATAGATAGATAGATAGATAGATAGATAGATAGATCTTTCCTTGGTTCAGAAATTATACTGCACCCATGCAGGGGCATCCCCTTAAAGAATTTTAGTTGAACTAATCGAACCCAGTACTTAATTTTTTTAAAGCCTGGTCCATATTCTATCGGAATCTTTTGCCTAGCCACCACTTACGTAGACGTAAACACATCAACACCGGTTGTCTAGCGGTGATGGGGAACAAACACAGACACAGGGATACACGTATATGTATATATGTATGCGAAGAGTTTCTGTCAGTTACCGTCTACCAAATCCATTCGCATGGCTTTGGTCGACCCGAGCCTATAGTAGAAGTCAGTTGCCCAAGATGCCATGCAATAGGAAGTCGGAACCAAACGGTTGGGAAGCAAATTTCGTACCACACAGCAATGCCTGCGCATATATATATATATATATATATATATATATATATATATATATATACGTATGTATGCATGTACATTTCATTTATATTAACGTTCGTTTTTATGCTAAGTTATAATAAAAACAATTTTGCGTTAAACTGAAGGATTACTCAATAATTTTTCTAGAGTACAAAATTACTATTCTTTAAGAAGAATATTATCAACTGTAACTACCACGTTTCGGCCTGCTAGGCCATCATGGGACAATTCGATGGGTTTCGTTCCCTGGCATTGGGTGTGTTTTAATTCCTTAATCAGTGTTTAGAAATATATAGTGCATGTGTATAGTGAGATAACTTGATGTAAGATCTGAAGAGGCAAATAAAATTACATTAAGTAACTTCAAAGATATGGGCTAACTCACATAAGATATATTCAAATGAAGTTATACATTCATTGTACTCGTTTGTTTTAAAAGGTTTTTAAAATCTGTTTCTACTTTGTATTGTGGCATTTCACACGCCATCTCAAAATTCACACCTACATTTCACATTTTTATAGCATAACAAAGCGAAAGTGGTAATTTCAATTCCATAGAAAATATATGAATTCAAAAAAAACTAATAGTCTTTTTTTCTTTCAGATTCACTTCTGCTTAACTACGAGACAAAAATGATTTTAAATACTTTTTAACAATAACTTTCGTCGAATCAAAATATACTTTTAATGGTATTGTAGTAAACATTTGAAAAGGTCTTTCACTTTAGCTAAACTACTATTTTATTTAATACTTTAGTGAACATGTATATTCACTGCCATTAATGTTAGTGTATAAACAAATGGATTTACAAAGCTATGTTTATGAGAAAATGGCGACAGGTGAGCGAAAAACAAACTGAATGGAAAAGTAATATGATGGAGGAGAATATATATAAAATAGATCAAGTCAGGACCTAGAGAGTAAATATTTTGGTGTATTTTTTCCGCACAGGGATATTCGTGAGCGTGTAGATAGGTGTGTAGTTTGAGAAGAAAATCTAATTATTAGATAGGTCTCTAAATCCGACTCCAATATAAAACGTGTTTGTTGCATACCTTGTGGACCCAGTTCACACAATCCTACTATATTCGGCCGATTGAACTACAACAATATAAAATTACCTTGTTGCTTTACAATTGATACGTTTATTACATGAAACAGGGTCTTAGAAATTCTACCCATTAACTGATATATAATAACGATATCAACAAAATGTATCAGTTTAATGATGCAAGTTGCTGCAACCTATGAGGGTTCTTTTACTTTACGAACTCCTTCACATACAAATATTCTAATAACGCAACACGGAAAGCATTTCTAAGTATTCTTTCGCTAAGATAAACATATCAGTCAATCATGGACAGAAAACGGTTTCAAGTTGTTGACTCAGTATTACGATAGACAAAGCTATAGTAGCTATCACAAACACCAAGATTTTCAGAACACATACCCTCGCACCCACCTTCAACTTCAGCTAGTTGCACGCAAATCTTAGTCAGCCTGCATTGAGTGTGAGGGTGGGGGTAATCCATTTGTTTCGTTAAGATAACAATGATTTTAGTGGACCAGGATTGTATATAGATAGGCAGCTATCGAAAATGATATCTTCATGTTAGTGGCCGACCAAACCCCATGTGTCCCGTCTTTAGTACCTGTAGAAAGTTAAACTGAAATTCTGGGATTGTGTGAAAATGAGTCGATAAATGAGGAGCGTGTAAAAACCTCACAAATGTACTAACACATTTCCTACTATCTAATAGGAACCGAATAGACTTTCAGAATGCATTTATGTACATTGAGCTCCCTGCATGTATCGTACGGATCGTAGACATGATGCATTGCTCCATGTACACAAATACGGAATTTTATTTCCTAATAATAATACTATTCCCTGGTCCAGTGCAGAAAAATAATGCTAGAGGTTTACAATTAAAACTTATTACATTATTTACATTCGACGGATATTTGTCCTCATCTTGTTTGTTGTTAACACAACATTTCAGCTGATATACCATCCAGCCTTCTTCAGGTGTCTTGGGGAAATTCCTATTTTTCGATGTTATCATCATTATCATTATTATTATTGTTATTGTCCAGGTCACTGCTTGGAATCGAACTCGGAATCTTGGGGTTAGTAGCCTGCGCTATTAACCGCTACGCCATATGCCCGTGGGCAATTATGGAGTGAATTTTAGGGCTTATAAATCTATTGTTTTTTCTATCCTTCCTTAATACCAGTTCCCATATGCTGCTCATATCTGCATTCGGTCTGCTTAGGAGGTTGTTGTGTCCTAGCATATGTGCTGCTTCTTTTAGTTTTCGTATTTTCCAGTGGTGTTCTCTGTCTATTATTTTAACTTCATCCCACAGGGGAAGATGGTCTCCATTTCTCAATACATGATCAGCTATACCCGATTTATCAATATCTCCTCGTGTCACAGCTTTGCGATGTTCGTCTACCCTTATTTTGAGGGGGCGACATGTTTCGCCTTTCGATAGCCTACCACAGCTGCATGGGATGGAGTACACGAAGTCTTTGGTAATATTCTCTTCTATAGGTGGTTTTACTCGAAGGAGATATTTGCGAAGTGTTGTATTACTTCTGAATACTGTCCTGATGTCTTATGGACCGCATATCTTTTGTATCTTTTCGGAGAGGCCTTTCACATAGGGTAGACAGACTGCGGAGTTTATTGGCCTCATCCTCTCTCTTCTTCATAATTAGAGTGAATAATATACTTTTGGGGTAGTTGTTGCTTAACAGATCGTTATTGAGCTTGATCATTTCTTCGTGGTGTGTATCACGATCGCTACTTATATTCTTTGCACGATGTTTTAGACACTGAGCAATCCCTCTCTTTACACTGCATGGATGGTGAGAATTGAAGTTGAGATATCGTTCAGTAAAGGTCGGCTTGCGGTATACGGATGTCCTGAATCCATACTTGGTGCGTGTTATTAATACGTCCAGGAATGCCAGCTGATTGTCTTTTTCATTTTCCATTGTGAACTGTGTGGATGGCTTTATTGAGTTCACATGATCTAACAGCACTTGGACATCTTCCTGGTGGGGCCAGAGTATGAAGGTGTCATCAACATATCATAGCCATAGTGTCGGTTTTAGTGGTGTTGATCATAAAGCTAAATTCCCAAAGTATTCCATGTATATATTGGCTGTTACCGTTGATAATGGCGAACTCATAGCTAAACCCTCCTCTTGTCGATATATATCAGTGTCCATACTGAAGTAGGTAGTTTCTACACAGAAGGTCAACATTTCCATCAAGTTTCTTATTAGTATACTAGTGCGTTCTTTTTGATGGGTGTCTGTCACTAAGTTTGTTCTGTGAAGTGGGTGGAATTCTCACGTACAAAGAATTTCACCCACTTCACAGAATTGATCAAGGATACTCCCATTAAATCTAACCAGATGGTGAGTCTAGATGTGATAAGCCTGTTCACCAAAGTCTCAACTGGTGGAACACTATCGATGATACAAGAAAAACAACAAACAAGATGAGAACAAATATCCGTCGAATGTAAATAATGTAAATAATGTACATAATTCCTCATCTCTAAAATATAGAACTGTAAGGCTTGTTAGTTACAAGATCAAAACTTTGGTATCTGCTAGATAGAAGACATAGACAGTAACACAATTACTGGAAGCTGAACGTCAATAACTGTTATGTGGAACTTAGAAGAGGGTGATTGGAGCAGAAATATCATTTGATAAATAAGTGATGAGAGAGAGAAATGAGTAAAAAGGTGAAGTCAATGAGTTTGAAGAGATGATTAAGAAAAACCTCGCGATCGACGTGCTTGCCGTAAAAATAGCCTTTGATAATTTACTCAAAGCAATAGCGAGGATTTCTTTATCAAAGCTAAGGTCTCTGGTCATAGACATTAGGGATCGAAAGTTTTTCATTTGGCCCAATCTGCACAGAAACAACATGGTATCAAATCTGCAATTTAAATTTCGTCATTGACAGATAGGACTGGTGCATGTTAATGGATGTATGTGCCTTTCCTACTGCACTTTGCTCAACTGTTCATGTTGCACGATAGACCAGAGAACGTAGAAAACTGTAGTATCGTTCACGACGGCCGGCTAGCTTGTGCCTACTAGCTTGTGCTAGAAGAAACAAAGTACTGTAAAAAGTTGTCAACATCTGATGAAATAAGTGTTCATGTATGTAAGGGACAATTGCCTGGTTTTGATGATCTACTCAACAACTTCTACACATAAATACCATGCATTTTCACTGACATCTTGACAGAGGTCTCAGGGAACTGACAAAAAAATGGAAGAATTCCTATTTCTCTGAACTGAGAAGTAGAAGCGCACTTCTGACACGAAAAAGTGGACATTATTAATAATTTCTATCCCCTAACTGTTATCGCTTGTCCTCGGCATTGTAGTTGGGAAAGCGCAGACAAGTACAGTCTTGAGCTGTTGTTTTGGTTCTAAAGTCCACCTCATGCGATTCATTGCAGTTGGTAGCAAAACTGAATCCGGTGACCCTCTGATTAAGGTGGATAAATCGAAAGCCTTTGATAGAATCGACCATCGCCACTTATTGACCATTCTTAGTTGGTTTCCTTTCCCATTTTCAGAGGAGGCGGGATTGCTCCGATACACAACAACATCCACTTTGTGGTCATCTATCAGAACCATCTCTATACATTCCAAGGAGAGGGTTCCCTCTTAGCTCCTCCTCTATATGTACTAACTCTTGAGCTACTAATATGGAAATTAGAGACTTAGTGAAGTATCCCCCTTGAATCAGAGGAACTATGCCTGCATGCGAGAATACCAGAGAGGTCTAAATGCTTGGTAATGTTCTAAAGTTATAGAAGGCAGTCTCACGAGCAAAAAGTAATGCAAATAAGTAGGAAGGCTTGCATCTCGGTACCTACAGATTAAAGTCCCATACTACAAATCAGCATCTTAGAGAACTGAAACAACACACTCTTTAAGTTGTTTATGATCTGTTTGGGTTTGATTGCCAAATAAACAAGAACGAGGACGAAGTTACAAGTAGGATTACCAATCTTCCTCTAAACGAACAGAGAGGGAACTATGGTTGAAGTGTTGAGCAGAGGTGATTAATGTGCAACTCACTTCCATTATATATTACCACCAGATCACTGTCTTGTCTCACTTTCGCTTGAGCAGATTGGATCATCTACGCTTTTGCTGCTTGAGGAGTAGATAGGTTCTACTGACCGGGTTTTTCATCGGATACAAACACTTCTGTATAGATGACTCGATATGCTGTCTTTGACGGTAGGAAAAAAAGTACAGGCGATTTGACATCTACAAAGATACCTAGGCGGTTGAGAATGAACGCTTATTTCTTTTTATTGAATCTTATTTAAAAATAATACTAACAATGAAAGATGATCTATTGGCAACTATCTTTGGTTGGACATGTATGTTATACTCGTTCCAGAAAATACTTTTTTCGTAATGTTTTAGTAAAATTTCCAAAATGACGAAAATGAAGTGGAATTAAAGAAGAGAGTAGTTGCTGTCGGAGAAAATTTATCTTTATTCTCTCCTACCCAGTCATTGAACAAATACTGTAGTAAATCAACTGTCTTACCCTCTAATGAATGTGACATTTCATCTGTAGACACCTAATGAGATATCCCAGTATCGACATAACAGAATCAACAACAAAAATGATAACAACACCAACAACAACAAAGTAACAACAATGACCAGATTAACGAAACTAACATCGTCTTCACCAACAAAAACAATGAGAACAACTGAAATAACAGTATCACATCCGTTGCCATGAAATGAAATACGTCATTTACCAGAGCAGGAGAAATGCTAAGAAGCTTTTTCCCGTTCTTTGAATTCAAATTCTGCCGAGGTCGACTTTGCCTTTCATCCTCTCGGAGTCGATAAAATAAGTACCAGTTGAGTATTGGGGTCGATGTAATTGACTATCCTCATCTCCGCGAATTTCAGGCCTTGTGTCTATAGTAGAAAGGATTATTTTTTTTATTATTCTCGCTGTTCTATTTGCGGTTGTTCTTTACTTGAAAGCAGGCAATAACAAATCACCAAAGGTTTCAAGTAGTGCCTTCTCCTGTGACAATACTTTCATTAGAATGCGAGCTGTACCCAACAATGCTGTCTTCTGGTTTACTTCGAGCCTGACATCAGCTCCAATATCTTTAATATGTTTTTCTATTATTATTATTATTATTATTATTTTATGTTTGACTTTTGTTTTGCATTTGTACAAGTTGGATCCAAGTCTCACCCAGAGACCTCAAGAGACAACAAGTTAGAAGTTCATGTAGGTGTTATGCCTAGGGTACCATATATTTGGATTTGTACAGTTTTGTTCAAGTGAATGTTTAAGAAACCATAAGAAAATTATGTGTTTGCTTTAAAATTTGAGATCACATAGACAGTATTTTACGTAGGATATGGGCAGTTCCCATGAGCACTATCTTTTGAACTTCAGCCATTTTGGGGTTTCCTGGTATCTGAGGTAGGTAGTAATCAGCCCGTTT
>NC_068983.1:138036330-138039606 GCF_001194135.2 Octopus bimaculoides | reverse complement strand
TTATTATTATTATTATTATTATTATTATTATTATTATTATTATTATTATTATTATTAAGGTGGTGGGCGGGCAGAGTCGTTAGCACGCCGGGGAAAATGCTTAGCGGCATTCCGTCTGTCTTACGTTCTGAGTTCAAATTCAGCGGAAGTTGACTTTGTCTTTCATCCATGGCTTTCATCGATAAAACAAATACCAGTCAAGGCAGCAAGCTGGCAGATTCGTTACCACACCTGATAAATTGATTAACAGCATTTCTTCAGACTTCATATTCTGCGTTCAAATATTTCCAGGTCGACTTAACCGTTTATCATTTCGAGGTTGATAAAATAAGTACTAGTTGGTTACTGGGCTCGATTTAATTGACTTGGCCACTCCCTCAAAATTTCAAGCTTTGTGCTTAGAGTAGAAAGAATTATTATTATTATTATCATCATTGGACTATATTTCCTCTGCTTTAGTAAATAGTGCTTTGTGCTTAGCAAATGAAAACCAATATTTTCATATTTACAAAATGGAAGGAATATAGAAAGTGGTTACACACATGTATTATAGATAGCAATAGAATAAATAGAATAAATGGCAATGGATTTGCTCATTCCTTTTGTGAAATATTCTTTGCCGTTCAGAAGTAAAAGAATTATTGAAATGCTTTTCAAATACTTAAAAAAGAAACAAAAAAAAAAATAATCTTCAAAATTGGAATTGATTTCGCAGGTTTACATTTCGTAAATAGTATATTGTTATTGCGGTACAAAGAAAACACATTTCAGCTGAAAAGTTGAAGAAAAATGAAAGAAATATAAGAATGAATCTATTGAATGTGAAGTGGATAAATAATGAAGAATAATGAGCTTTTGCAATAAGCAAGTCCTGTCAACTGCATACAATAAAATGTTTTGATAAATATTTTGAGGGGAAAAGCGATGAAACAAATCTATCATTTAACCAAAACCGTTACTGGTTTTAAAATTTTGCTTTTCTTAAATATTGGATTAATAGATGGATAGTTTCCTATAACGAAAAGATAATAATGTCAAAAACAAATCACATCATTCAGCAAGGCTGAAGAAATTCACACACCGTGAATACAATTAAGAGACAAATGTGTCAACTGGTTTATTTATACATCTGTACAAAGTATTTTACTAAACGAGCAATAAATATCAACTGCAATATTTACAATGATTTTTTCTGCTTTATTGTTTATGACAGTCTCAAGCATAAGGTTGATATATCATTAATAAAGTTTGATGCATGTTTCTATTCATTACAATCTTTGTTTTAGTTCCTTACAAAACGGTGTATATATTCCCTTATTTATCCTTTAGCGGCTGGTGTACAACAGTAAGGAAGCAGAAACAGTAGAGTACCGTATCGTATAGTTGTATTCCTTTTTTATGTTCCTTTCGTAATGGATTCGGCATGTTTTTTGGACCAATAAATAATTAATTCGGGTTAAATATTACAGTTTATTAAGTGGACTACAAGCTTCTCTACAAGACCCGTTCTCTAGTATCACAGTTATAAATTACATTCTTTAGGGAAAAGAGTTACTTTGTGTTGACCATCACATTTTCAAATTCATATCATATGAAGTAGGTTCGACTCTTGCTTTTATCTTTACACGGACAATAGAATCACTATTAGTAACGGATTCGTGCTGACTACTCACCTACTCTACGGAAATTGAACCTACGACCGAGGAAACGGAATTATTATCTAGATCATTATTAGAGCATGCGGTAAGATCCAACCAGTTGCAATCGGCCTGATGATTCAATCCTCAGAGAAAACTTATTCATTTATTTACATTTGAAGACTGAATATCGCAATTTTTCTAGCGTTGAAATAAAGTGCCTGTGGGCTAGTCGTAAACAATATTTCAATCATTTCTTGGCAAATGTCGCTGAGTTTAAATTAATTTACTGTTGAAATGCATTAATTTCATTTTCCTATTTAATATCCTGGAGAAATACGTAAATATAATGCATTCCTTTTCCCTAACCTTGCATGCTTAAAACTTTGTACCAATGAATTATTTTTTTATTCATGTATATATATATATATATATATATATATATATATATATATATATATATATATATATATATATGTATATATATACATGAATAAAAAAATTTAAAAATTAAAAAAAAAATATATATATATATATATATATATACATAATTTCGTTTTCAGGGTGGTGCACCAGCATGACCGCAGCCACTTGGCTGAAACACATAAATAAATAAATAAATATATATACACACATATATATACATTATACATATATATATAGATATTTACATATCTATATATATACATACATGTGTGCGTGCGTATGTTTGTGTGAGTGAGTGTGTGTGTGTGTGTGTGTACATGTAAAAATGAATGAATAGTTAAGGTATTAGTCTATCAACTCACGATCAGGTGATGTAATCACTACTGAAAGCATTTTGATTTGTCTGCAGGCAAAACACTATTTAACTAGCTTCAGCTTAACAGGTTGGATAGTAAATATCATAACTAACTGGAAAATTACTTTCAGTATACTAGCGCCCAATCAATATTTAAATAATTTAGTAATGTAAATCATATGACAATACAGATACAAATTTACCTAAATGCAACGGACACGAAACCCAGCAAAAAAAAAAAACATGCATAAAGTGTCTTCTTGCATGAACTAAATGCAGGCCATAGTATAAATGGACATGCTATTAAAATCTCGTAAAACTGAACACTATGTACATTATATTAACACTTAGATTCAATTAATGCTAAAATGTCTCAGTTTAGGAAGATAGCGAACCGATCGAGATGAAATACTCAATCGAATTTGATGAGGTTCCATTTCAGGTTTTAAATCCCGTTGCGGTCTGCTTTGCTTAATAGCTCTCATTATATAATCTACTTTAAACCACTGTTCATCTGATTCAATTGGCTTTAGCAACTATGCATAGATGTAACAATAATATATACAATACAATAGCAACACAAAGACCGAATTTTTCCTCATAATACTTGTTCAAGTGCAATTCTTTCCTAGATTCAAGTGACTGTTAATAGAAACATTGTACTAACTTGTGCCGAAGAGTACAAGAAGCCTAAAACGTACTCAGGTGTCTTTTAAAATTGAGAACATTCTTGTATTCTGAATGTGATTAGACCATATACTATATATATGGTGTATATGTCAATGCATATGCTTGTGTGTGTGTGTGTGTGTGTGTGTGTGTGTGTGTGTGTGTGTGTGTGTGTGTGTGTGTGTGTGT
>NC_068983.1:138034996-138035779 GCF_001194135.2 Octopus bimaculoides | reverse complement strand
ATATATATATATATAGTATGAACTAGATGTAAACCATGAAATAAATGAACATATGAACATGCTATTAAAATATAAAAAAGCAGAAACACCATATGCATTACATCAACACTGCGATTCAATTAAGACTAAAATGTCATGATTTTCAAAAGTACAGACCCGATCTCGTAGCAATATGTACATGTGTATGTGTGTATGTATGTATGCGTGTGTGTATGTGTGTGCATATATGTGTGTGCATGTGTATGTATGCGTGTATGCATGTATGTATGTGTGTGCGTGTATGTGTGTGTGTATGTGCGGCTAGTTGCATTTTGTTTCTTTTTCTGTCAGTTGATCAGATGACAGATATTTTTTACTCGTTTTCATTGCCTACTGTTTTCAAAAGGTCACGTACTTTTAATCGGCAAGTGTATGTGCATTATATATAATATATATATAGTTTTCGTAAACTTATATCTTCCGACGCTACTCTATCTCTTTCTCTTTCTCTTCCTCTATCTTTTTCCCCCTCTCGTTCTTCCTCTTTACTACTACGTATCTCGCTTTACCCCTCTCGTTCTTCCTCTGTTACTACTACGTATCTCTTTTTTTCCCCCTCGTACTTCCTCTCTTTCTCTTTTCCTCTCGTTGCTCACCTATTCTTCTACTTCCTCCCTTTGTTTCTCCCTTTACCACTCTCTCTCTTCCCCTTACACCGGCATGGTCACATGCTTCTGGTCAATAATCCTTTTCTTCCTTAGCTATCGCCGAGCAAACACGCGAACCTTCGTCCCTTTCAAGTTC
>NC_068983.1:138027890-138031124 GCF_001194135.2 Octopus bimaculoides | reverse complement strand
TTATAAAAAGAAAACTACTGAATAATAATAATAATAATAATAATAATAATAATAATAATAATAATAATAATAATAATAATAATAATAATAATAATGGTGCTAATGTTAATATATTTACTATAATATAAACATAGGAATACAATGTGGAATAATATAGTATAATATAAAACGATACAATATGATATAATTTAAAATTGTGTGCAATAATATATGTAGCGCTATATATGTGTGTATGTATGTGTATATATATATATATATATATATATATATATATATATATATATATACACATACATATATATATATGTATATATGTATATGTATATACATACACATATACATATATGTATAGACATGCACACATATATATATCGCTACATGTATTATAACACACAATATTAAATTATATTATATTGTATCGCTTTATATTATATTATATTATATTATATTATTCCACATTGTGTTCCTATGTTTATTTTATAGTAAATATATTAACATTAGCACCATCATCATTATTATTATTATTATTATTATTATTATTATTATTATTATTATTATTATTATCATCATCATCATTATTATTATTGTTATTATTATTATTATTATAATCATCATCATCACCATCATCATCATCATCATTTTTACTATTATCTCATATTATTATTATTACTGTTTATGATTTCGGCGCCTTCTGTTATTTCACCGCAAGTCTATTTTTTGAAAGACTTGCGTGTACGTTTGTATGGGTGCACTGCAAGATTTTAATTTCGATATTATTTATTGATCTACATATTTATGGCATGCTGTTGTTCATAGAAAATTACTCTCATTGTACGGTTGCTTCCCCAATTATCTTCGATCTTTTCATCTTTAATACGTGCTGTTCTTTTATATATGTTGAAATAGTGTGCCTACACTTTCCCTCCAGGTACATCGTGCGCTATACTTTGTCCCTAGCTTATCAATATAGACATGGATAGGTTTTCCAAATTTTCCCTTTACAATCGGCACTGGAAAAAAACCCAGCTCACTAGTAAACTATAAAATTAAGGTTGTACTGTACTGCATCAGATTCCTTGAGAGACAGTCCAGAAATACCTCTATAGCCTGAATGGGGTTGGGGAATTGAAGAACATTTATATGAAAACAATCCAAAGAGATTGACGTTTATATAACCGATCGATAAATCATCCCCCAAGGATGGAATCTCATGCCATACGACCCTAGCCAAAATCGACATAACGGTACGAAATTTATTTATATCAACCGAACTGGCTCTATCTTCAAATGGTATCCTGGCAAATTCCTTCTCGAAATATCATACAAACCACTGACAGTCGGATATGTTTCAGACAACGACAACTCCTCACTCTAGTGATCTTTGTTGATCTTTGTCCCAAAATATAACTTTAACATTTTTATTAACTGGTATTGTTAATTACGGCCTAGTACTCACTGATTCTAGCTGAAACTTAACTTGCGTTTATATGCTTATATTTTGATATTCTGTTATTTGCTTTTCAGTGCTCAACAAGCACACACATACATGCACACTGACGCATTCATACATACGTATGACAATAGTAGAATAGCTGGTTGTGAGGTACAACTTTTAGTTATATCTCCTCTGGCTTAGAACGATCGTAATATTAAGTCTTAACAGAATATAAAACTCTACACACTGATTCTAGCCGAAACATAACTTGCATTTATATGCTTATATTTTGATATACAGTTATTTGCTTTTCAGTGCTCAACAGGTACACATATACATACTCACTGACGCATTCATACATATGTATAACAGTAGTAGACTAGCTTGTGGTGAGGTACAACTTTTAGTTTATACAAGAAAACTTTACAAAGTGTTGACAACCGCTGTTCTCCACCTTAACACAGAATAAATATTTGAATGATTCGGGCGATTCAATAACCTTATCAATAAATGTAACTTCAGGGAAAACTGATACTCTGTCAGTTACGAAAACGGGGATTCCATTTGATCCGATCAGCAGAACAGCCTGCTCGTGAAATGAAGGTACAAGTGGCTGTGCACTCCACAGACACGTGTACCCTTAACGTAGCTTTCAGGGAAATTCAGAATGTGACATGGCTGGCTCTTTGAAATACAGGTACTACTTATTTTTACCAGCTGAGTGGACTAGAGAACGTGAAATAAAGTGTCTTGCTCAAGGACACTACAAGAATAAGATACTTTAAAATCATTTGCAACTAAGCACTATCGAATATCCACATGGATATAAAACTTCAGTTATAAAATCCTTATTGAGCAGAAAATTTAGATTTAGATTCTCCTTCCAAATCAAAGTAAGAGGGTGACAAGCATTTACATAATTTAGTAGATCACATTAAACGACACAGAAAATAAAACTCATATTACATCGTACGAAAATAAACAAGCTACAATAAAATGTATTATGTGAATGAAATCATATTAATTCTAGAATAGACTGGCACGTTTTCAAACTACAGAACACTAACATTTCACAAACTTATGAACTACCACTAATCGTATATTTTGAGAACATGAAAATTAAGACTTTCTTCATCAACACTAAACTACAAATTAGTCGATAACAAATATACAAAATTCAGATGAAAAGTATGAAGGTTCTAAATATATGACATTGGACATAAAATTACTTTCTCACCGAATGATCATGCGTCCAAACTTCTGAGGAAACCTAGATAGAAAACGCGTTGTTGATAGCACAGGTATATTAAATAGAATATCCACGAAATACTATGCACAATTAAACTCATCGACAATATGTATATAGGTGCATGTCTGTGTACATTGAGTATGTGTGTGGTGTGTGTAGGCGTGTGTGTGTGTATGTATATGTGCGTTTGAGTGTATGTGTGTATATGTGTGTGTGTGTATATGTGTGTGTGTGTGTGTATATGTGTGTGTGCGTGTGAGTATATATATGTACAGTCAATATAAACTGAGGATGCTATCCTGGAACTCAAGAACTAATCCCATGAATGCTTAACATTTCAACCTACAAAAGATAGTTTTCAAGTGCCTCCTCCGGTTTAGAACAATTGTAATTTTAAGTCTTAAGAGAAATTTAGAACTCTACATTTGTATCATGTATTGAGTACTAAATCTGAAGAAGGTACCTTGACTGAAACAAATTCATGGATGATAGTGTGTGTGTGTGTGTGTGTGTGTGTGTGTGTGTGTGTGTGTGTGTGTGTGTGTGTGTG
>NC_068983.1:138026845-138027813 GCF_001194135.2 Octopus bimaculoides | reverse complement strand
CCACACAGCCACGCCTTCAGATAGATAGATAGATATATAGATAGGTAGGTAGATAGGTAGGTAGGTAGGTAGGTAGGTAGGTAGGTAGGAAGGAAGGTAGGTAGGTAGATAGATAGATAGATAGATAGATAGATAGATAGATAGATAGATAGATAGATAGATAGCTGCTACCAGTTGAAAGCTCCGCATATTGAACACTAGCAGGTTATGTTGTCATCAGGAGAGCATGCGCACCGTTTCAGGACCCTCATTTCGGCGGTATTATTGCGCACCGCCTCCCTCACTGAGGTGAGGCCAAACTAACTAGATCAACTAGTTATTAGGCTTCACTCAATATTTTAATATTTTTACTGATAGGAGCTGCTGATGAGACTGTACTGATAGGTTTCTATATTGTGTCTATGTATAAGCTTTTCACCTTTTTTACTTGGATTTAATATTTTTATATTTTTTTATATTTTTAATTATTTTTATGTTTTTTACATAATTATAGGGCTAATGTTTTTGTATTTTTTCCATACGTATTTTTCTGTTTTCTCCCCTCCACCCTGTTTTTTCCTGTACGCCTATAGACACGTACAAGGAACTTTATATGTGCGCGCTTGTGAGTGTGTGCGTGAATGCGTGCGTATGTAGATATATGCGTGCGTATATAGAGATATGTGCGTGCGTATATGGATATATGCGTGCATGCGATAATATACGCAGTTTTAAACGCGTTTTGAACTTGTCACTACACAGTAATTTCCCTTTGTTTTTAACGGTCATTTTTTACAGGAATTTTCAATGGCCGGATCACTGAAGAGATGTTGGCGTGGGCACCCATCCTGGCATCCGAAACTCGGAGTTTTATCATGACTACTGAATAAGTGTCACATATTTCTACAGATAAATTTCTCTATTTGCATAATATCGAGGTCTCTTTCTTTTGTTGTCCGTCCTGTCAAATATATATATATATATATATA
>NC_068983.1:138020250-138025784 GCF_001194135.2 Octopus bimaculoides | reverse complement strand
TATATATATATGCATGTCTATGTATATGTGCATATGTGTGCTGTAAAAAAAAATTAATCTTTATGTACGGTTTTTGCCTGTTCGTAATTGAAAGTCTGTGGATTATGCTGAAAATCATTATTTGTAGTTGGCCGTTTAATTAAAATCACCATTAGAAACAACAATAACACTGATGCTAATTATTAAAATAACGATAATGATAATAATGATGTATATCTGATGTGGAGAAAGCTTGTGTGCAGAGGTTATATGAGCATGCTCTGCGTAATTTTTGTGGAATAGTGAGGTACATGTCTTTAAAAAACGAGAAACAATCCCAGGGTAGTTCTGGGCAACCCAAAACTGGAAAGTTTATTCACAGAAAATATGGCTCAAATGGATTGTTTATGATGAAAGCACCGCAAGTGGCGCTCAGTGCAATGACCAACAGAGGCTTTCATCATAAGCAACGCCCTTAATCTTTCTAACTATGCCTTTGACAAGGTTTGTTCTTGTTTTAAACATGGGATGGTTCAATACATAACTAAAGCATATACATACATGCACACATACTTATGCACACATTCAAGCACACACACACATACATATGTGAATGTGTGTGTGTGTGTGTGTGTGTGTGTGTGTGTGTGTGTGTGTGTGTGTGTGTGTGTGTGTGTGTGTGTGTGTGTGACTGTATGCGATAAATATATTTTTTTGTAAAAATAATTACAATCTTCCTCGGTGATAATTATCTCTTTGAAATTGAAAGATGGTGAAATATTCAGAAAAATTGCAAATTGTAAGTAATCAGACTTATGATTAACATGAGTGAGAACAACAATAACATTGATGATGTTGATGATGATGATGATGATGATGATAATGATGATGATGATGATGATGATGATGATGATGATGATGATGATGATGATGATGATAATGATGATGATGATGATGATGACGGCGACGACGATGACAATGACGACGATGATGATGAACTTGACGACAACCACGATGTTTGGTTGAAGGAAATTTAATTTTAAAAAATCTTGAAATATGTTTCAATGTACTTATAAAAAGATATGTGTGTGTGTGTGTGTGTGCAATGGATGTTACGAGATGAAGGTGATTGTGGGGCAGGTAAAGAGAGAGAGAGAGGTCGAATTTGATGGGGAGGCGGGCAGTGATGTCTGGTCTGAAGGATAGCAGGGTGGCTTTAGTCAATTTTTTTAATGCATGTGTGTACACGCAAGCGTACGCGCGCATGAATGTGTGCATGTGTGTGTGTGTGTGTGGATGCTCGCTTTGTGGAAGTGTAAATGCGTGTGCAAGTATGTAAGTGAATATGCACGTAAGAGAGATCCGTTTGTACGCGAGTTTGTATAGGCGAAACGATGCGGTGAATATGTCGTGCATGAGATATCCTTTCCTTTCTCAAACACGCGCGCGCGCACGCACACACACACAAACACACACAAGTACATATACGAACATATATATATATATATATATATATATATATATATGCACGACAAGCTTCTTTCAGTTTCCGTTAACCAAATCTACTCACAAGGCATTGTTCAGTCCGAGGTTATAGCAGAAGACTCTTGACCAAGGTGCTACGCAGTGGGATGGACCCTAGAACCATGTGTTTAGGGAACAAGCTTGTACAAAGCAGCCACGCCTCGTGCATGTACACGTGTGTGTGTGCGTGTGTGTATGAGAAAGGAAAAGTGTTCTGTGTGTGAGAGAGAGAAAAGGAAAGCGTTTGTACGTGTGCTGGAGAGAATGTCTATGGGCGAATATGCTAATCATCTGAATGTGTACCTAGATGTTTGAGCGGAGTGCGTGTAGGCATATGGATATGTATGTACATCAATCAGAACTTTATGACAGTAAAAGGGATGTGACATTATTTGAAGAAGTGACGGATACTGATGTCTAAGTTTTTTTACATGTTTAGGAAAATTTCATAATATAATTCAAAAACTTTAGTCATGCATAAATCGAATTAAAGTTTATAGAAATATCAAGTATCAGGAGGTAAATGGAAATATATATGGTTTTGTGGATGTTTGCTTTTTTAGGTAATCATTTTTGTAAGTTTAGTTTGTCAGGCAACCTGTAACAGACAATCAGATATATAGACTTGTGATCATTAGATTTGATTACTTGGATCTGAAATGGCTTCTGTAAAATGACTGAGAAGAAAGTCAGCCGATTCTGCTTAACATGTCCTCCAGTGCATAACTCACTCGGTCTGATGCCGGATTTATCAATCATGCACTAAAGGCTTTTCCTTAGAAAAAAATTGTAACCATTAATATATTTCCCGAAATGCTCACTGGATATGTTTCAATCCTGTAGCTTTTTTACAAAAACTCTTTGTCATCTGTGAAGGCATATATGACGACCGAAGGCATATGGAGATGTATGCAAAATGAATAAGTTGTACAACTAATTATTTTCATCGTTATATAAACTACATCCTTTCTATGTATTAAGTGTCTCTTATTTTAGCGTGCCATCGTATGTGTGTGTGTTCGTGTGTGTGTGTGTGTGTTTGTGCATGTATATGTGTGTGTGTGCGTGTATACGTCGTGCGTGTGTGTGAAAGTTGCAAATGGGCAATGGTAAGACATCTGAATATTCCTACGGACCAATTCAGCCGTGTGGTTTTCATTTTCATGTGTCTGATGAAAATTATTTTGTTCCATTTTTTTGTACACTGCTCTCTGATATTTTCCCGCCTGCCTCCGTTCGAACTTTGCGTGAATATAACAGCTAGTCTTATATATATTCAGTATAATTATGATGCACAATTCAATTTACCTGTCCGTGCACTCTCAACAGTTTCCGTGTTTTCACATCCATACTTATCAGTTCTTTCGTTTTCAACTTTATGATTCCAGCTCCAATCCGAAGGGATGCATGTATTTACTGCGATCCATGTATTTACTGCTTGGGTTTTATTCCATTCAGTCAATTTTGAGTGCAACACTAATTCTAGACTTCGTAAATATTCTCTCCTCTATTATTATTATTATTATTATTATTATTATTATTATTATTATTATTATTATTATTATTATTATTATTATTTCTTTTTATCACAGGTTTTATTGGAGCTCCTGGAGTCTTGCATGCGTAGCAGACTTGCTACCTACAGACTACGGTACGATGCCATCCGTTCTTTTCAGCTATCTAATACTTACCTGCTTATTCTGACCGTGCCAAGGGGCAAACCTTTTGTAACAGTTCCACTGAGAACTCTATTCCAATTTCCTTTATATTCCCCTAGATGCCTTCTGATACTGTTCCGAAAGATCCAACAATAATTGGCACTATTTTTACCTTCGTTTCCCATAGCCGGACTATTTCGTACTTAAGAGGGTTGTATCAATCTATCTTTTCGCCATCCTTCTTGACTATTCATGCTTCAAAAAGGCATGCAACGTCAACTATATAGCATATGTGGTGCATGTTATTATTGTTGTTGTTGTTCATTTTCATCCTCATGTACAAGCACGTGCGTATTCATCATTATTTTATATATTTTATTCAGTTTTAGAAAAATAAAACGTCTGAAAATTCCGGAGCGAATGGAACTTATTTTGCGCGTAACTTTTAGCCCACCCAGAATTATTGGTAATAACCTCAAGAGTACTAAAACAAGATATTAAAATATAAAAATATCATATAATCACCGTTTAAAATATTTTGCTAAACAAACAACAATATTTGTAGAAAATATAAATTCAAATGAATGAAGAAAAGAAATTATATCAAATTAGAAACAAACCTTAATAGGAAGACTATGTGTGTCAAACTTCCATTAGTGAATGAGATTTTTTTCATTCTGTTGTCGCACCTCTTTGCTTTAAAATATCCCCACGTGTTGTTTTCCTAATTAGCAAATTATTCATATTTATCAGGGTTTTTCATATCTCTATCTTAAAAAAATACGAAACATTCGCTTATATACTCACATTTATACGAATGTACACACTCATGCGTGTGTGTGTATGAATATGTAAGAGAGAGAGAAAAAGTGTATGTATTACAGATATGACTTACATGTGCGTATGTATATATATATTTCTTTAAGGCTCCTAAAACACTAAGAAAATCAAAACATATAATAAAGAACTAAATACACAGAGCGTAGCGCATAATATTTCCTTTACGAATGCCCGACGATGTTTCAAATGCTACGATACACGTCGGAGACGAGTAGCCCAGCCAGTCTTCCAATTGATATGTGTGTGTATGCATGTACCTGTGTGTGTGTGCGAGCGCGTGCATGTATGTGTGTGTGTGTGAATCAAAAATGGACTAAACGGATCAAGAGTATACACGCGTAAGGAAAGGATCGCTGAATTGGTCACAGATGTGTGACGAAAGATATCCGGAGAATAGACATAAGATAAAATAAGAACAGTGATAAACAAGTGAAAAACGTGAATGTAGTGCGTGTGTTTATTTGGCAAAACAAAATTACCATCCCAAAATATTACAATATCTGTTTCAACACACGGTTTCACGTCTGGAATTTTGCAACACACATTCATAGACGTAGAATATGTAAATTATATATATTAAAACAAATTTAAAATAATGATCATTGCATATTTTGCTTTTCTTGGTGCAAATTTGGCTTACAGTTGTTTCCAGTAGTCATTGCAGCTACATCACTGATAGGTAATTGGCCTATTGATCAGTTGAGAAAAATTGAACAACCTAAAAAATTGTTACTTTCGTCACAGCCATTTCTCATTATAACAAAGTAGAACACTGAAGGAATGATGAGTGCATGGAGGAGGAAGGAAAAGAGGAAAAGATGAAGACGGGTAACAAAGAGGTCACAAAATCCTATATCAGTGGGAGAAAACGGTGTTTCTTGTGCTTAGAGGAAATTTTCCAGAACATTACATCCAAGCACAAATTAATCAACAATAAGAGAGAAAGAAGATTTTCTTGTCCACACAGGATTAAATATACGTTTAATAAATTCAAATAAATAAAATTAGATAGACATTATAGGAATAGATATACGTCTAATAAATCCAAATAAATATAATTAAATAGGCATTATGGGAATAAATCAATATCTAGAATTAAAGGATTCTATGATATTAATCAAATAGAGTAATACATATTGAAACCTTTACTATCAGCTGATACATCAAAATAATAAATTAACAGTTATCTATATATATAAAAATGAGAATGTGTGTCTGTCTATCTGTCTGTCTGTCTGTCTGTCTGTCTATCTGTCTGTCTGTCTGTCTGTCTGTCTGTCTGTCTGTGTGAATCCCTAAAACTCGAGAACTACGCAACCAATTTCATTCAAATTTTACACATGCCTTACTTAGGGTTCCAGTTGTGTTTTAGTCAAAAACAATGTTTAACTTCTTGCAGAGTTCGAGCCCACGGCAACATAATATCTCCTCCACTATTTAAGTATTACGTGTCAAAAGTAAAACAAAAACACTCATGTCAAATACTTTCACTTTAAAAATGAAACTATTCCACTAACTGAAACAATCACATTT
>NC_068983.1:138015660-138018577 GCF_001194135.2 Octopus bimaculoides | reverse complement strand
TTATCATCACATTGTCTCTCTACTACCTCTGTCAAATGAATCACCAAAATTGGCCTTTCATTATTTATAATCTGTACCTGTTTGTTTGGTTACGAAATAAAATACACAAAACATGTTTCTGAATTACGTGTATTTACTTTATATAGATATGAGTTGAAAACTTTCTTCTAGCATTCCACTTAATGTCTATGTTCCATGCTGGCATGGATTGGAGAGTTATTAAGGTAGAAATATGGTATCGTAGCTACTAACAGTTGAGGGTTGCGTAGTCTAGACGGCGTTTTTAGATTTCATTATTCTCTTTAACCCGGGCAAAGCCGTGTATTTCTACTAGTATTAAATAAATGAGGGATAGAGAGCTTACTATACTCATAAGGAAAAGGAATATATATGTATATATATGTGTGTGTGTGTTTATATTTAAGAGGTTTTAGATAATAAAGTATATTTAAATAAACACTCCGTGAATGATAAAATTAAGATAAACATAGGAACAAATCTTAAAGTGAAACGCACTCCCACTATTTGGAAATAATCTAGCTCCATACATGTGATATATAGTGAATAGTACCTCTACTAAAAATACATAAAGATTAATTTTTAAATATATATAATAACCCAAACAATCAACAAATAAAACTAACACATTTAAATAAATAAACAATTGTAATAATAAAAATTGAAATTCTCACAATTAAATAAGTAGAAGTTAATTAATTATATAGATTTGGATACTTGTATATATTTTTATTTGTATTTTTGCTTTTTATTCTTCTGACATGTGAATAAGGAGAGTGGCAGGCAGCCTCTAAAACAAAACTATCTAAATTTCAGTAAGGGTGAATAGTATATGACCTAGTTCTTCAAGACTGCAACTCGCCATTGCCCACTATGGACGTAGTTTAACCTCTTGCTATGCTTTAGAATGGAATCCGAAGCCACACATGCTGACATACATGAACACACACACACATACTGCTATTTAGTATTTAAGGAGCTCTCCATCTAATTACAATGTAAATAAATATATAGAAACATATGTCAATTTTTCCCTGAAGATATATTTATCATTTAAATTTATAATGCAATTTTAATTGCAAAATATGAATGAAGTTGAGAATTGAAACATGCGTAGGCGACATGAAATTGACTATTATATAAATAAATTGATATTTTTCTGTGTTTATACTCACCATTTTCTTTATATTACATATATATCAATATATATATATATATGTATGTATGTATGTATGTATGTATGTATGTATGTATGTATGTATGTGTGTGTTTGTGTGTGTGTGCGTTTGTAAATTATGTAAAATAAAACGTATTTATTACATTGAATTGACCTAAACGTCTACTCTGTAGTGGTATGGAACTGATGTACCCCTAACGCCGTTTTATTTGTAAAACTTAAGTTTCTTTTTGTTATCTTTTAGTAAAAGATCATAAATTATATCTTCTTCCCCTCTTTGATTTGTACCATAATTGATTGTCAGCTCTTGAACACATCGACCCGCTAGATTTATATGTTGGCAACTTCAACTTTAAATTCCACTTGCAGAAATTTGTCGGCTAGTCACGGATTGTCAATGCTTAAATTCGCTTGATAAACCTGGGAATTCATGTAATATATAATTAAATCTATTGTAATTACATTAAATAAAGATTCCCAGCGAAACAAATGTCACAAATATAAAACTCCCTTCGTCTGTTATTTGATATATATACATAGAGACAAGAAAATAATTCAGAAATAAGTAAACCACTATTTAAATCAAAAATATTAAATCACAAGCAATAATGTGTAGAGTTATTTGGTGCTCGGAAAGTTGTAACTGTATTGATTCCTAAACTGTACGATTATCAGAAATTTTTCCTCGCATTTATTTATAAGATACGAGAGAGCCTAAATATAAGAGATGTTGGACGAGGGGGAATTAATTCTTATGTTTATCTTGCTATTAAGTAAACAGATATCTGTGTCGTATAAATATTTCAGCTAAAATCTTATTATTGATTTGTGCTTTTGCAGTACGGTATTATGCCAAGTATTAAAGCTGAATTATTGTTTAATTTTTTAAAAATAGGAGATTTAGATAAAGAGAAAAAAAAACGGTTAAAAAATCGCTACTCAAAAATGCCCGCAAAAATAGGTTATCTTCCTGATAAAGGTACGTTATCGGTGATAGGAAATAAGAGTTGTTAATAAAATCACGATAAAATCACAACTGAATTAATTTCTACGAAGTAAACAGTCAACATTCATGATGATGATGATGATGATATATATATATATACACCTATATATATATATTCATATATCTACATATATATATTATCGAATATATTGTATGTATTGCAATAAGCCTGCACAGCAAGACACTCCTCTCACTGGTTATCGACTGCGGATCACAACGATTTCGATATCTTCCCACCGTATTTATTTATATATTTGTGTATACTCAAACGTGGAAAAACGTTTGCTGTAGCAACACGTGTCTTAAAGTCTGTTGATGCCATTCGTATCCCCAGCATTTTCTGTAAAGAGGATTTTCTCGAGACAGTTTCCAAAGCGAAGTTATTTCCACGTTTGAGTGTGCACGAACGTGTTTAATATATCTGCCACCAGCTTCGCTTTAATCATCGCTGCTTGGTGGACCTCTAAATAACAGATAGATAGATAGATAGATAGATAGATAGATAGATAGATAGATAGACGGACGGACAGACGGACGGACGGACGGACGGACGGACGGACGGACGGACAGACAGACAGACAGACAGACAGATAGATAGATACCTTTCTTTCATTAGCCACACAGGGCTCAACGAAGATGGGACAAATACAATGTAGAGCTTTTCTTTTGGGGAGGGGGAAGGAAAAAAAAAGGGGGGGGTCGATCAAAAGGGATCG
>NC_068983.1:138009746-138014110 GCF_001194135.2 Octopus bimaculoides | reverse complement strand
AGACCCCGAGCAACTCCAGGTGCCGAGCCGCAAGCCCACTGACTTATCCCGGTTGATTTTCGCTCCCGTTACCGCTTCGTAGTCTCTCAGTGTCTCGCCGACAAGCTCGATGTGCTTTTGGCTAGACACTATGACGGTGACGTCGTCCGCGTATGCCGACACGCTCGTCCCGCATCCCAACTCTCGCGGGATGCCCCTCAGCGTCGCCAGCTTCCGCAGTAGTGGCTCGAGATTCAACATGTACAGAAGCAACGAGAGGGGGCATCCCTGACGGACCGAACGTGCAATGTCGAAGGGTCTTGCATGTCACTCCAGAACTTGAAAGTTCTCGCGCAAGGAAACGTTTTAGGTCGAATTGTTCTTTCATAAAGTTGACAATTTCCTCCATTGTCAGTTCGTTAATATCCTTGGGCGGACTCTGTTGAGTAGCCAGATTCGCCATTTGTTTATAGATGGTAGCGGTTTGATTCGTCAAGAAAACTTGAGCCTTGCGCTGGTCAGGCATGGTGTTGGCCACAACAGAAGTACAGAATTGTGACCAGTAATCATGCCACTCTTCTGGTGTTGAATCAAAAGCAGCAAATGGTGGGATAGTAGTTGAAGAAGTTGGAAGATGGGAACTTGGACTAGAATCCTTTTCAGAAATTTGAACTTGAATCAGCCTTCTCAAACTTTCCATGACTTCTTTGTGCTACTGTGCCTGTACCTCCATTTATTCCCTCTGAAGTTGAAGCTGCTGTGTGAGCAACTTTATCAGCTCTCTACTTTGTTCCGCCATTGTTGTCAAGATAAAAATAGTAAAATTCTAACTATATTAGATAAAATAATGTATTATATTCCGTAAAACTCTTGACGAAACAATAATTTAACTGATACTAGAAATGCAAGAAGATAGAAGATTATGTGCAAAACTGGTTGTTTACCTTTCAAATAATTGTATTATCAATGTCAAGGTAAAAAGTCCACTCGACAAGGATAGTCTTTCTTATCCTACCGGCGACGCCAATTTATTGTGCTTCTCTCGTTCACTCGCAAAGAACACAATGATACTCCAAATAGATTTATCTATCTCTCAAATAGTGTATAGCAAGAAAAGACAAAGGCAAAAAGGAGAAACGCCCCACTGCCAGCTCTGCTTATATAACGGTAAGCCATTAGAACATTCTAGAGAGTTCTACAACTTTCCATTCGATTCTATTGGACAGATTCGCATGCCAGCAATTTCTACTGGATAGATTTTGATGCTAGCGATCTCCACAATACACACAGAGCATTTATGGGAGTTTTGCTTTATGACTCTGTAGATGATATGAACATTTTTCAAAATAACTACAGATAGGTATGGAATGAAGAGAGCAGAGTATGTTAGGTGGGAGAAAGGCAAGGGAAAAAAAAGGGATTTCAAATTCTGGCAGAAGGTCAGCAATTTCGAGGGAGGGAGTAAGTTTATTGCATCGACTCCAGCGCTCAACATCGCTCGACTCCGATAGGATGAAAGACAAACTCGACCTTGGTGGATTTTGAGCTCAGAACAAAGCATTTTGTCCGGTGTGCTAACGATTCTGACAGCTCGCAGCCTTAGAGGAAGAAAATATTAAAACTACATTATGTGCAAGGAGAATTGGCCGAAGAACAAATGATGAATGAGGAAGTCTGGGGAAATATATTTATTACAAGGTGTTAAGCCAATCATAAAACTTCATAATTAGTATCTGAAATATTTTTGAAAAAGAATTGAAGAGAAATCATTGATTTTTCTATAAAGGACTTAGATAAATATATTACTTGTCTTGTCCATGGACAAAGGGATTTAATTTAATTATTACTGAATTGTGACTATAGATGTAATCCGGTGTATTTTTTTTTTATTTTTAGGTTTAAAAACTTGTGTTTAATACATTGGATACAAAGAGACCTTGCAGCTGCTACGCTCGTACGCACACACATAGACACAATCACATACACAATCACATACACACATATGTACACAAAATGCTAGCTCAACTGAGTTTACGTATATAGAAACTATTGAGTTACGTGGAAACAATCAACACTTTTTATATATATGAGAACTTCACACGGATAATATTTAATCAGTGAAATAAAAACATTAGTTGGTTGTAATTCTAAACTTTTCTATTGAGTATGTTGGTGTATATTTGAAGGGACAGGAAAAACACATAAGAAAGCGATGGATAGCACATAAAAGTTGTTTGATGATAAAATTTTAAATAAACAGTTCAAAAGTCTATGTGGTAGATGGTTACTGATTTAAAAGATCTACGTTTTTATTAAGCGAATATTAAAGCGTTGTTAGGGTGCAAAAAACACTGATTTATTTAAACAACCGGAGCTCAACAGTGTCCAAAGTGGTAGATAATATAATAGAACCGTTTTATATAGCAGCAGAACAAATATTGAACCTATGTCTATTAAAAATATTGGACAGAATTAGTAGTATACAAAATAATTAAACATAATTATGCGAACAATACTTTGTTTTAAAACACTTTCTTTAGAGAAAAACAGTTATGATCAAATCTCTATGGAGATAGTAAATTTTACAATGGCAAAAAAACGAAAACATTTGGTATAAATTTTTAAAACGTTGCGTTAACTGTGTTAATTCGATTTGAAAAGAAAGAATAATTTATTTAGTAACAGGTTTCGAAATCTACGACTATATCTTTTATTATATATTGATTTAATAAATTACTACTGTGAATATTTATGTTTATTAGGAATGCATGAAGAAGGGTAGACGAGTTTAAACCAAAAAACACCTTAGTACAGAGACAAATGACTTGTTTTTGAAACTTGTATACATCTATAACTATTAGTTGCGAACTTGTCTTCAGGAAAAGTATACAAATAATAATTGGATGTATGATTATCAAGAGTGCTGGACAAACACATAGTGACGTTTAAAAATAGTGAAAACACTGGAACAAGAATATAAGTAGATAGTTAAGTTATGGAAACATTTTACATTGAAAATTGTAAAGTGTGAATGATCGGTTGAAAAATATTTTAGCACTTGGCTATATAGTAAACAAAGTTTGTAATACGTAGAAATGATAATATATGCAAATAAGTCGGAAAAAAATTTGCTTAGATAAAACAATTAATTCAAAATTAACTTCATATATTACACTTGAACTTCTGGAACGAACAAAGTATTATTTTTTGTATCACGTAACTTTCAGTCATTTGTGCTAATTTAAATTGGAATGAATAAGTCATTAGGGTGAACACGGTTTGTGCGCTATAATTAATTGAGATGATTAAAGTAGTGAATATTTATTTTCTGAAATGTTTGTTAGGTATTCTCTTTCTTCGGAGAAAAAAAAAATATTTAACGTTGGTAAAAGAGACGGTTTGACCAAGAGTGAATGATTAGCAATGATCATAAACGAAAGAGTCAAGAGCCTGTCATACCAATATCTAACTGTACAGTTATACGAGATCTAACCGGTATCGATACAGATTGTAATAATACTGTTATCACAGTTACGCTATGTTACATAAGGAATGTGAATACAGAATGATATCATATTGAGCTATCCTCTCTTTATCTTTGTTAGATTAGGTCATTTTTTTTTTCTTAGCAACGTTCACTATCTTTGTGTTTCGAAAAAAGATTATCTCTATTGAACACATTTCTGATAATACGTATTCACTCATTTTAATCATATATTTCCGCCAATAATTTAATTCTAATTTCCATTTAAAATTACATAATTAAACATTGATAGTTTGTTAGTATTTTTTTTTTCATCTTCAGGTTCAGTTCTCTCTATAATATTAACTTTAGCTTGTGAATTCAATCTTAAGTGCTCAATGGTTTTAATAAAACAAAAACGTTTTGCAGACATATATTTGACTTATCTTTTCTCGCATATTACTAAATGTGACTTGTATATAGTCAATAATTAAATAATCAATTATATTTTTACTGATTGTCAACAATCAGGAAAAATCACTAGTGTGTATGCAATAAACAACCTACGATGTGGGATAATTCCTAAACTAAACCTGTTTTCCTCTAATACATATGTGCTATTTTCTCTATATTTTATAGGGTTTTTATTATAGTTACACATATAATTATTATTATCTTTACTCTCCAATTCACCGCTGAAGATGTGCCGTAATCGCAAGCAGGTTTTTAAGCAGCCAGGTAAATATACGACGGTGTTCTTTCAGTTTCCGTCTACCAAATCCACCCACAAGGCTTGGTCGGTCCGGGGCTACAGTAGAAGGCACTTGCCCAAGATGCCATGCAGTGGGACTGAACCCGGAACCATGTGGTTGGTAAGCAAGCTACTTACCACACAGCCACTCCTGCGCCTACACACACACAC
>NC_068983.1:137997211-138006709 GCF_001194135.2 Octopus bimaculoides | reverse complement strand
AGAGAGAGAGAGAGAGAGAGAGAGATATGGGTGGGGGCTTTCTTGCTTTTATTTCTGTGCATTCTGTATTTTCTACCGATGTACATAATTTCAAACTTAATTTGCTTCCTTACAAAGATGTTGTATAAACCAAAGGTATTTCTTGATTTCTACGCTCGTGTATTCTCTCCTCGCGTCCAGGTTCGCTACAGCTATTTTTACAAAAGCAATTATTCAGAGCTTTAACAGTTTAAAATACAATGTTTAAATTTGGCAGAGTTTACATAACTGAATTACGTCTTTTTTGCAAATCCATTTAACATAGATGGCGCCTTGAATTTGAATTTTTAAACTCGAGGATTTTTCTTTGGAATTTATCCCTTAAAAGATTTACGAGCTCCACACAGATTTATTCATTAACCTAGTTTTCTTCAAACAAGAAATAATTTTAAGCAAAAAAAGACGTTCATATTTAATTATCTTTTTTAACTTTGCATATTACTAGTTCTGCCTAATATTTTTAGCTTCACTAATAATAGGTATGCATTTGACTTATGCTCCGCTGATATAAAAGTCAGTTCTTTTATAATGTCTATAATTCTAGACATTTTTAAAGAACCGTTCTTTATATAACTCCTTGCTTTCATATAAACTTAATACTAATGTAGTCCTTTCAAACAAGCGACACTCTTCTCCATAGTCTAAGACTTAAATTTTTATCCTCAAAAGAATACTATGCGCTACCCATTTTTTATCTTAACATATATTTCTATTTTTCTTTCCTTTCAGTTATAAGCTAACATTTACAATAGAAAATTTCAGAGTTATAACCAGATAATACATTTAAGCGAGTAAAAATTACCCTGTGTATAGTATGTGTATTAAATTTTTTTAAATATTCATTGATTATTCCAACTTAACTCAATAGTTCATTTATATGTACAGTCATTTCATCTATCGCTAAGTATATGTCTGTATTTTGCAGGATCTCTTTGTATCTGATGTTTCAAAGAGTTTATGAAATTTTTCAGCCTAAAAATCAAAATATACACCGGATTACACCTAAACTCACAATTCATCAATAATTGAATTACCACCCTTTGACCACCGACAAAATAGGTAATATATTGATTTATAAATTTTCTATAAAGAATAACCAATTTCTGTCCACTTCTTGTTCAAAATATTTCCGTTATTTATTTATAAACTTTTTATGATTGACTTAACGATTTGTAATAAATATATTTCTTCCATCCCTCCTCAGCCGTTTATACTGTCGCAAACTCTCCCTCTTCCACAAGTACAAACTTTGTTTTCTCTTTTGTTGTGTTCCACTCCCCTATCCTTCTCTGTCTTTTCATTCCACAGATATCTACCATTTCTTTTTCAAAATTTCTCATATCATCTGAAGATCCGTAAGGCAAAAATAAAACAAAACTCCTATATATGTGTGTGTTTGTTACTTTTCCTGCTCTGAGCAGTCATTTCTACCACGTAGTGATCATTTACATTGTCACGCGACCTCCTAAAAATAACATCGAATGTTTCCCCACAATTTAGCCCTTACTGTCTTAAATATGTAAAGGACTCATTGAATAATATGACCTTACACTAAAAATACGTGGTTGACATGTTAGTAAACATCAACCGTGGAGAATTTGTGATCTACTCAGATTCCTAAGTACTGCATAAGATAGGGACAAGTTCTACATACAAATTCATAGATCAGTCCTATGTTTGCAAGCCTATTTTCAAAAGTGTTCCAATCGTGGCCTTCCTGTTTACATAAATTTATGATAACTATATCCAAGAGTTGATCATCTATAATCATTGTTTTGCTAAACTATGATTATCGTGAGCTAAACAGCAACAACTTAAAACTGATATGAATGGACTTTCAAAGCTCAGTGACATGGGTAAAGTTAAATCCTGTGCCCTTCTAAACAAGCAAGCTATGTACCATCTTCACCCAACCTCACTCACTTCACTGGTTTGTCCTTTCATTACAGCTGCTGTGTTTCACATCCACACTATCGTTCTAAACATTTTATAAGAACGTCAAATATTTTGAACTTCCTAGAGTCAGTAACGTGTAGGGGGTTCAACAAAATTTTCAAAAGAATCAATGCCATGTAAAGACGATGAATTCTGATTTATTCCAATGGACCAAATAATAAAATAGGGTTGGCTCCTCAGTCGCTCACCGAACATTATACGACACTCACCAAATATATATCGTAAAAGCCAGCAATTCGTATTGAATGATGCACGAAGCATTGGGAAATTATTTTGAATCAAAAGCAAGTTTTGTTTTCCAAAATAAATCCAACACATTTATAGATTATATGCTAAACAAATCACACAACAAATATCAATTCCATGCATGTTTCATATTTCAAAAGAAACACTTAGAAACAAGTTTATTTTGAGCTTAAATGCAATATATTATTTACGTACATATTTGTGAAATTGGGATAAAGGAATCGTGTTAGTGTGTTTGTAAAATAGGCATTTAAATCGACACAGACAACATATATATAATTCATATATGCATATATAGATAGATAAATAGAGAGATAGAGAGAGAGACACAGACAGAGACAGACAGATTGACAGATAGATATCTAGATAACAAAATACATTACACATTCACACAAATATATCTGTGAGCAAAATATACATATAGATAGATATATACATAGATAGGTATGTGTGTTGTGTGTGAATGTGTGCATGTGTGTGTAGTTATATCAAAGGAAATCCATGGAATGATATATGTGGGCGTATGTGTGTGTATGCATGCATCTATGTATGTATGTATGTATGTATGTATGTATGTATGTATGTATGTATGTATGTACAGAAGTTACTAATAGAGTCGTTGGGTCATTAAGCTCCAACACATTAAATCCAATGGATGAAGCTCACTCGTATACACATAATCCTTCAAAATTATCCTGAAGAGCAACATTTAAACAGACAAATTTCACAGATATATCATAATTTAATTACTTGCAACAGCTGTTTTGGTGAACTGGAAGAAAAGCGCGTCGGACGAAATGCTTAGCGGTGTTTCTTCTGGTTCTTTACGCTATGAGTTCAAAATCCGCCAAGGGCTACTTTGCCCTCCATTCTTTTGGGCTTGATAAAATAAGCACCAGTACAACACGGGTTCAATGTAATCGATTTAGCTCCACCCACTAAAAATGTTGGCCTGGCGACAAAATTTGAAACCATAAATAACAGTTGAATTCCCTTCGAGATATATCGCTAAAAAATACTTATTTTCAAATCATTGGGAATTGTGCTGAGACCATGCCATAAAGGTAAATATTCTACGATACTAACTAACACCATATTGGTTTGCATCTCACATATTGTTTCCTTTTTCTTTCTTTCTATGATAATTTGATAGATTTCTATAGATCCACTCAGACTAGTGTGATGAAACCTATTTATCTTCTTGCCTGTTGGAGTACAAGTTCCATACTACGGATATATTTCCTGTTAAGCGGAATCTGTGTCACTTTTCGATTTCGCTTCAAATGCTTCACTTCCAGTCCCTGGTCCTATTAAAACTTTCGATGTCTAATGAATGGGCTCCCGTAGTAATTCCCTAATACAGTCGCATTCAATGGGTTGATGACCTCTGGGTCCAGTGTCACCAACTTTTAATATGGAGACATCTTTTTTGGTGACGACCTAGTTATCCATTATCACAGTGCGTTTTCATTTCCAATTATATATGCATTTCTGTAATTAATAACATATTTGTAGAATCTGTAAGACAGTTTGCTTTTGATTAGTTGGAAATTTATGAAAGTAGATATTTGTATTTGGTGTAAGTATACGTGTTTCTACTGACATGTATATTAAATTATCATAATCACATAAAATTGCTCTCTTTGTGAGACTGTATGATAATATACCTGTGTGTGCGTGTGTGTGTGTGTACATGTTTAATAGTATAAATGTGCGCTTGTGTAATATCTTATTATGATTATGCATCACTTACTTTCATGAGAGTGTGCACACGCGCCTATGTGTGAGTGTGTATGATGTGTTTATATCTCTGTCTTTCTGTACATCTGTGTGACGCCATGATAACATAGAAATCTGAACTAGTCGTATAATATGTTTTTTATGTAGCTTGGAGATTTGTCAGCTTTAGTCCAATTATTACAAGATTAATTTCAAACTCATAATTTCTTCAGATATTTTTGCCTGGATTATCTCAAAGTTTTTCTAAGGTTAAAAGCTTGATTCCTTTGCACGCGTATATTAATTAAAATAGCCCGAAGACTGAAAGAGAACTGCATATTATCTGTACAGAATTTTTGTTCAGTTAAAATGAACATGCTTTCTATATTCACATTTATCATTCCCACTTAACATGTGTATATATTATTTTTAATCAGCATGAAGTCATAAGAGTGACTCAAGAGCCGAGAGTTTCTTGCATAGCACTTATCAGCACCATGCACGGGACTTTCGGCCTATGAGTCAGTTTTGAGTCTTCCTACTGAAAATAATAAGAAACGCATATATATTCAATGGTTCGTGAAGTTCTATTTGTCTTATTCTATCAAACCTATATACATGTGCGCGTGTGCGTGTGTGCGTGTGTGCGCGCGCGGAGCGTGCTGCGGGCAGGCGTGCGTGCGCGCGTGTGTATCGTTAAGCTATTTAGCGTATATATTGATTGGTAGTGAGAAACGCTAGGGAGAACTTCAGAGAAACCTTTCCTCATGCAAGTGTTTCGCCCCTTAATCATAAGGTAGCCAGGCCGCATCCAGGTCATGACTCCTGCATACTTCTTTGCTGTTACATTTTGTGCTGCTCTCTGCATTGCAACCCTCTTGGGTGGTTACGGTGCTCCAGAGCGAAGGTATGTTGGGTGTCATTTTGAGTTCTGAGACACTAAGTTGTATGTTGGATATATTCTGAAATTCTTTTCCATTCTTTCTTAATCAAGTCCAGTTGAAAGTCTCCCCAGTTGCTTCGGCCATTTCATTAACAGCCCTAGTGTTCTTTTCCTCAGAAATTGAGAGGCGCCCACAAACCGTCTCCTTCCCATTTGTATGGCCAAGACTTTCGTCTGGAAGCCAAATACCCTCAACTTAATGGCTAAGTCACCATATATTTCAATCTTGTAGATATGGGCTTCCGTCATTCCGCTTTCATATGGCACAGTAGGATCAATCAGAATCACTAGTCTTGATGAAAATGAGCAGAGTACTTACAATTTTCTAATTCAAGGTTGTCACCATGCTGATTTGCATTGTCAATATCAAGACGATGTTGTTCTCGTTCTCTATGTAGCATGAGTTTAGAATGATCTAAGTTTTTGACTATCTATTTGTATGGACATATCACGGCTTTCACAATGCGCCCCATTCAACACTGTTGCAGACATCGTAATGTTGAAGTAATCAAGAATTGTAGGGAAATACGCGTTCATTAGGCATCTCAAGATTTCCTGTTTCCAACTCGCTCGGATATGCTCTCTGTCATCTCTATAAACGTCCACTTTTATTCACCGCACACAAGTATCAGTCACATGCAAACGTGTATATCTCACGTCAAATCTACACTATTTTATGAGAAGCGTCGAAAACATTCTCAAGCATGGACATTTCAATTTTTTCTTCTTTAACAGCACAAAGATACAATCATCGCACATGAGGTAAACTACTCCATGAACTGCTCTGGTCTTGTACAATACGCAATTAAAATAATTGCTAAAATTTCTGACCTCACAATTACCGAGTATTTGTAACAGTATTTGCAACTGCCTCCCAAATACTAGATTCCTTCACAGTAAGAAAATTCTTCGGCCACGGACACTTACCAACTCTATACAAAACTCAAATGGAACGCACAATATAATTTTTTCTCCCATAGTTGGGACAATACTGCTGCTACACACTAAAATATCCCCTTGCCATTACACACAAACCTATAGCCCATGGATGCGATTTCTATACACTATGCCTCTTCGATTATATCGACGGAGATCTTTTTTCTTGAAACTAGTAACCTGCATACCTTCACATGAGACAACATACACATCTGCCTCTTTCTGTCACCTGTGTGGTGTGTCTCACCCTCAGAGATCCCCTAAAACACCAACTTATTTTGAATTGTGTTATCATTGATCTTTTCCTTGTAGATGTCGACTCGTATACATTTAGGCTGGACACCAACTGCATCAACTTGACCGGCATTCAGGGACCTTCGACATAACAAACACATTCCATTCGTGCTTACTAACATTATTAAAAGAATGCCTTACTCAAAGAGAGTGAAGTCAAATCACTTTAAGCAGGAAGCGAATCTAACTTTATTTTATATCGTTCGCATCACAAAAAAATATATCAATATTAAATTTGCTTCTAGGGTACACAAATGGATTTAGTGGACTAAATCAACACCAGTATATGAATGGGACTAATTGTATCGATCCGATAAAGATGAAAGAAAAATATCGACGCCTACGTTGTTTGGTTTTAGGACGTATAGTTTGGAAACTAAATAGTGTAATGTATTTAGTCTGAACCAATACTGTAATCATAAACCAATAAAAGTAACTCTGCTGGAAATAGCAGTTCAGAAAATTGTAAATACGAGTGATTGATAAAGTACAAAACAAACGATGATCAACATCAAAAGGATCCTTTCGTCTATAGCTTGGAGAGACAAGAATTGAGATTTCGAATACAAGAGAAATAATCTTTAATTCCCTCGAATCCTCATTTACTCTTTCATTGATTTTAGTGACACAGAAAAGGATTTCGGCCACACTGGAGTATCACTACGAACAAGGTTTAGTTTTTATCATATCAGTCTCGTTAACGTTTCGATCTGGTACTTATTTATCTCTCTACTCGTCCAACCACTTAACTATGTGACATATAGGGTAACAAAATAACCACAGACACGTATGCATATGTGCGCACACATCAACATGCATGAGCACATATGTGGGCGAATGTGCTTTACATTTGTATTTGTCTAATGTAACTTTACAGGTGAATAAAATCAGGAACTCTAGGTATATGTGTGTGTGTGTGTGTGTGATTTAACTAATTAAGCAGAGTTCAACAAGTTTATTCATATTTAAGTAAATGGAAGAGATTAGATGTTCATATGGATGATAATTTTTTTATTCATGTAGCTATACAATTGTTTCATACAGAATGACAATAAATTCATATTTAAGAATCTGAGTCGTCATAAAATACACGTCGGTAGCTGAAAAAATTAAAAAGACGTTAGAAATTACATAGGTATGGTGCTAATCATTTTGTAATGTTTTATTGTTTTGGGAGTCATGTCTATTTAAACAAGACTAAAAAATAAAACTTGGGTGCTGACATATAATATAATAATAAAATATTAAAGGCTAACGTTCTCTCTACAAATTTGTATATATGAGCTAATTTAAACTCCCATAAAAGTATTGAATAACTGGTGAGGCTGTATTTTAAGGAAAAAGACAACCCAAATAAGGAAGTAATACAAATAAAGAATTTCACATATAAAGGACTAAGATTTATATTTAACCGCCAGTTATCAATACGGCTTAATAAGTAATTAGAAAAAACTGTTTAATAGTAATCATTAAGTTACAGGTTTATAAAATTTATAATTAAATTGTTTATTGTAAATAATGTCTAATTTTTATAGAAAACAAAATATATATATACGTATATATCAATAGATTTTATATTGCGTGTTATGATTGTTGCTTGGTATACTACATATTTTCTTTTACAGTTATATACATATTGATAGATACAGATAAAAACATATATTCATATATATATATATATATATATATATATATATATATATATATATATATACATACATATACATACATATATACCATTACTAATATACTCGTACACACGCAGCAGTATATAGATAATTAAATACATATATAGGCATATTGAGATACATTTACGCACACACAAACATATTTAAGTAAGCATATAGATATACACACCAAGAAATGTAGATACATATCCATATATATATAGTCAACATACAACATACATATATGTCCATATATACACACATGCCCATCATTTATCATCATTAAATAATATTAAATAACATTATTAAGTAATACTGTTAAATAAAACTGTTAATATGTTGTTTAGATTAATTAAGAGGTATTTAGTGTGATATTAAACAATATTAAATAATTCTATTAAATGATATTATTATGTTATTTTATATGTATATGTACATAATTAGTGTGCGTAAGATATTTGAGGACAGATTTATGTTTATAAAAAACGGATATATAATAACAGATAACTTTATTTATCAAAAAATGCTATGAGGATAAAAGTAAACCTTCTCTATGTTATTCAATAAAGCCACCTTCAGCTTCAACAATTGCTTCTGTATGTGATCTGAATCATCTACATACTCAAATCAAGTGATCCTGGTTCATTTTGGACATTACTCTGACTATGGCAGCTTTCAAAGAATCGTTGGTGTTATGGGCGTGTCCATTGACCTCTCTCTCAACAATGTTCCACACATAATAGTCCAATGGATTGAGATCTGGGGAATTAGGAGACCAAATGCTAGGGGTTATGCGATAATGAAACTTTTCAGCTATCTATTCCTGTGTTACTAGCGCCATGTGTGATAGTGCAGAGTCTTACTGAATCACATATGGCCTTTCATTGCATACATTGACTATCCAGGACTTAACAATTATTTCCAGGACCTCAATGTAGGTGGTCGAGTTAACTCTAAGACCTTGTGGAAAGAAGTAAGGGGGCATCACATATCCTTCATTACTGACAACCCCTAAAACCATGACAGTTGCAGGAAATTTTGTATACATAACACTTGGAACTTCAGAAGGGTCTGTCTGCTCATAACCATCAGTCATTTCTTCTGTTAACTTTTTGATCTTGGTCGAAGCTTTTCTCGTTTGAGAAAGACCAAGTCAAATCTTCTTCTGCTCTATTCTTCAGTTTCTTTAAGAACCTTTCAGATCTGATGTAGTGATTTTCTTTTGCTTTTTCTGACAAATTGACCTTTCCTCAACATATAAGACTTATATCTGATGTCTTCGTGGACAACATTTCTGACCGTTCCTTCTGACACATGGAGATCTTTTGCAATTGACCTCATCGACTTTCTGGAATTGTAACCAATGATCAGTTGAACTTGCTGGATACATTCAGGTGTTCTGATGATTTCAGAGCGTTTAGAATGCTTTGTATGCTTTGATACTGGTTATATATTTCCATCTTCAGTCTCGAGTTCCTTACAAACTTTGTACACGAAAGATCTGGCAACTTCTAAAATTTGAGATATTTCTAAATCGCTATGCTCATCCTTTATAACCACAATAACAGTATGCCTCTTCATTTCTTGAGAAAGTTGAGAGTCTGCCATTATTTTCGGAAGCAAAGATTATAGAGTTAGCAAAAAATACAATGACCCCAAAAAGCATGTCCTCAAATACCTTACGCACCCTGTATATAT
>NC_068983.1:137994756-137997000 GCF_001194135.2 Octopus bimaculoides | reverse complement strand
ATGCATGTGTGCGTGTGTGTGCATGTGTGTGTATGTGTGTGCGTGTGTATATACAAATATACACATATACATATACACATACGCGCGCGCGTACATGTGTGTGTAAGATTTTGCAAAAATACTTCATAGAGACACAATATCTGAAGAAAGATTTTCTTAAACGATTTTTTAAGCTCTTAGCTAAACAGAATGACACGAAGCATGGGTGTCGCAGAGTTTCCTTCTTCCAAATTCCATTCATGTGGTTAATAGTCAATCGGTGGTCATAGGAGTGGGTTGTATTCAATGGGCTGCACAGTGGGATCGAATTAAGAACCACGTGATCGAAAACTGCACGTGCTAACATCTTAAGCACATAACCTTGCATCTGCCTCGATTTATCACAGCTTATTTTTTGCTTGATTTTATTTTAAGCTGTTTCGTTTATATTTCTTTTTTAGCAAGTAAACAAAGAATTTCATTTCTCATGAAGCAACATCGCCTCATAAAAGTCTATTATCAATAATTTAAATGTTTAACGCTAAAAGCTCGTTTAAAGAATAATTTATGAATTTGTGCATTCAACAGTAAGTAATTATAAGTTTATATTTCTATGTGGTAGTAAGTTTTGAAGTATTAAATGCACATACAGAAATATTTGGAGAACGTTTAATCAAAAGTGTCTCTGAAGCTTTCGAAAGTAAGCGGATTAATAACTATTTTATGCCTTTAGCGGCAGTTAAGGTACTCATTTTCATCAGATGTAAATTGCTCATAACTTTTAGAGAAAACAATTAAAGCATATTTAAGCAATATACAAGAACATTATATGTATAATTATGTGTGTCAATATATATATGTGTGTGTGTATGTGTGTGTGTGTGTGTGTATTATGTACGTAATATAGATTGATAGATAAATATATATACACATATATTCAGTATATGTATGTGATATGATATATATATATATATATATATATATATATATATATATATATATATATATATATATATATATATATACATGGATGAATGGATAAATGGATAGGCAGCTGATATATGAATTTCTTTATAACAAGCATATCATACATTATCTTATATTATCATATTTATCTTCACTTAAAAGTGGAGGTTATGTTAGAACATAGAATACTGCATTTTTTACCATGAGAGAAATTCTGATAAGAACTAATGGCGCATATATGTACTCGTGTTCATATCGCTAACGGGTGACAATCGTTCGCTACCGCCGCTGGCACTGCTCAGGTTAGGCGATTTCAGCCTTTCTTGGCCTTGTCAATGGTATACATCCGCAGCTAGAGAGGGCAGCGATACACAGAGATTCACAGTGTCTATTCAGGCACTGGTGCCGCAAAAGTCCAGTTTGCTTATTAAAAGCTAATTAATAGCGCCAGAAGCAATATTAATACCAAAAGGTAGCTCCACCGGACGATTATCTCTCGCCAGCGATATACACACGAGCTACTTATATGCACAACATACTTATATGCAAACGATATACTGCTAAGTATTTCGCCGGCGTGCTAACGTTTCTGCCAGCTCGCTGCCTTTAAGAGAGGATAATATTAAATGGCAATGATGTTTATGTATTGTTTGTGACTGTTGTTGTTTGTGACTGCTGTTGTTTATTGTTGTTGTTGTCGTTGTTCCTGGTAGTCAAGGTAGTTGTGGTTGTGGCGATGACGTTACTTGACTATAATCATTTGCACTAAAGTACATGCGGGAAATCTATGTCACTACTCAAATTTTAGTTTACAATAATATATAACTTCCTTCTAAGATATCCTATCTAACATCACCAAAACTAACAATTACAGTTCTTAGTTTATGTATATATGTGTGTGTGTATATATAGGGGTGCGGGCACTTGTATATGATTTAACATCTATTTCAATACACCTGTTTGTTCCTTTTTTTTCTCTGCTCTTTGCCTGTTATCTGCTCTTCAAATAACTTTTGTCACAACTTCCTCTTCCATTTCTCTTACACTCTCTCCACTCTCTCCCCACCTATCTCTCTCTCTTTGTCTCTCTCTCTTTCTCGCTCACTCCAATTTTCTTATCTACCTTGTCTGTCATTCGCCGTCGTCTTCACAATGACATTAACAGAACAGCAAGATTTTACGATTCTCGTTAGTAGATATCATTTCATAATTATAACATTTCAATCGACCGAGCAATCATATATCCTTATACATAGCTGATCACAATGCGCTACAATTCTTAAATATATATATATATAT
>NC_068983.1:137986217-137992790 GCF_001194135.2 Octopus bimaculoides | reverse complement strand
TCTTGTTTTATATTATATATTATATATTCCATATTCTATATCCCACATAAATTTTACAAGAATATAAATAAAAAACATAAAAAAACAGACAGTTGGAACTCTTTTAAATAAAATAATATATTCCTCTATACACGATCATACAAAACCCATTTTTGTATTTATTTTTACTCACATATATATGTATGTATATACACATGTATGTATATGTATATATATGTAAGTATATATATATATATATGTATGTATATATCTATATATATATATATATATCTGTATGTACGTATGTATGTATGTATGTATGTATGTATGTATGTATGTATGTATGCATGCATGTATGTATCTATGTATGTATGTGAGCGAACATATTGAAACGTGGTCAGAAACTGTTTCTAATTTTTCCTTTCCACAAACTACATGACACAACTGAGGCTGGAAGTAAGATAAAAGAAAAACGTTTCTTTAAAATGTTCAAATCTCTTCTGAACGGAAATAACAACAGTAATATAACAGCCAGTTAATGATGTGGATTTAAAAAATATCTTTAAAATATGAATAAGAGCAAATTACAGAAGACTCCCACCAATTGAAATAAGAACGATCGAAACCAACTAAGTTTGCTCCCTCATAAAACCATTACATGTGAACCGCAAGTTAATTGGTTGAAATAGAGGTGGGGTCTATGCCAGTAATATCGGTGCACCCGGCGAACCGTGAGGTTTAAGCTGCATGCTGATTGGTCAAAACCGTACCCGAAAAATTCAGCTTGTTGTAGCCTTCCAAGAGGTATAAAAAGGAAAATGTCAGTCATTTTATTACAGTTGTCAAGAACTCAACTGTCAGTAAAATACATTTTGAAATCTGATTATTGCTACAAACGTATGAAAGCGCTAATTGGACATTATGAACATTACAAAATATTTTTTCAATGTTTAATACATTTCAATATTGTAGAAAAAACATTTTTAGATACAATAATTAAAAACGTGAAAACCAGACCATATCTTAACTTTATTTAACTATATATATCAGGACGAAAAATGAGACCTGTCAAAGGGTGGAAGAGCTGATGAGGAGTCAACAGCCATCCAACAATATGTGTACATGTGTATGTATGCGTGTATGTATGCACGGGGATGTGGAAATACCTGGGTTGGTGTCCAGGTATGCGGTTGGCCTACTGGTAGTGGGAGGCCCCTATGTTGTCTCAACATCTCCCAAGAAGAGGGAAACCACAAGAGGTATTTCTGGTCATTTGAACGCTTGTCATTGAATGATGAGTAAGGCCAGTTTTCATGGGCTGTTTCGGGACACGCGTTAGTATCAATACGTTACAGGATTCTAGTAAGTGGAAAGCAGTTCTATCGCAATGAATGGAACTTGTTTGTCTTACTCTCGTTAGAAATTTCAGTGAAGTTTAAATTTGAGTCAAAATTTATAGGATTTATAGGCGAAGGAGTGGCTGTGTGGTAAGTAGCTTGCTTACCAACCACATGGTTCCGGGTTCAGTCCCACTGCGTGGCACCTTGAGCAAGTGTCTTCTACTATAGCCTCGGGTCGGGTAGACGGAAACTGAAAAGAAGCCCCTCGTATATATATACGTGTGTGTGTGTGTGTGTGTGTGTGTCTGTGTTTATGCCCCCACCATCGCTTGACAACCGATGCTGGTGTGTTTACGTCCCCGTCACCTAGCGGTTCGGCAAAAAGAGACCGATAGAATAAGTACTAAGCTTATAAAAAATAAGTGCTGGGGTCGATTTGCTCGACTAAATGTGGTGCTCCAGCATGGCTGCAGTCAAATGACTGAAACAAGTAAAAGAGTAAAAGAGAGTAAAGAGTTATATTAGCAGCAACTGGTTTAAAATTAGTGAACAGTTCATTCTTGATAAACACATACACACATGGACATACATACATATATTTCTATAAGTGCGTGCGTGTTTATGCATGTGTGTACATTTGTTTGTTGCGTGCATTAATGTATGTGTGTAAAATTATCATTATGGTCATGTACAACAACTACTTAAATAATTGAGCAACCATACCTATATGTAAATAAACAATTACATTAATTCACACCAAATGCAATATAATGTCCATTTATGCAAAACTATAGTTTGTTCCATACCATGTATGCGTCTAAGTTTGCGTGTGTACGTGCAGATATTTATGTATATATGGATATGCATAAATATGAATATTTTAACATTTTCATTTATGCAGTAAATCTCTCTTTATGCATATATATTTGCAATCGTAAACATATTATGCAATATAATGACAATTAGTTGCAGTTCAGGATCATGACCTACAGGATCTTAATGGATATAATGAGTATTCAGGTATCATTTGACGTTCACATAACAACATGCTTGAAATGAACTTTTCGAAAGGTTATTTCGAAACAATGGACAATAACAGCTTTTCGTAATACACCCTTTCTTCGTTTCGGCGACAATATTGTAATAAAATATCTGTACTAAAATAACGATGATGGTGTGCAGATACTGAGGGAAAATTCATAGTAAAAATAATTGAGGTGTTGGTTGTTAAAGGTCCGTTCACGTTCAAAATTGCTCGTTGCTTTTGAATTTCTTTTGACCAAGTAGCATTTATTTTAGATAAAAATATTGTTGCCACTCTACTAGCATATATATATATATATATATAAATAAATAAATCAAAATAAGCAACAAGGATTTCAAAGATGATTGCAGTACGCACGTTTCATGCTACTCCATTTATTTAAGTAATGCGAGCATTACATTAAATGCAATATGAAGAGCAATCTTCAGCAGCACGAAAATGCAGAAAATGTGCAACTGTAGAAAAAAGTCCCATTGTCCTTTATTTGGATTTTGTTGCACCCGTAACGTAGTGAACAGATGCATCATTAGTACAATAACCGAGAATTATATTTATATAGGATGTAGTATTAACCTGAAACAGAGAATATATAACCATAGGTCCTCGTTTAGACTTAGACATAAGGCAAATAATACGACATTGGCAAGTAAAATTTGGGAGTTAAAAGATAATGGTATTAATTTTAGCCTTAAATGGGAAATTATAAGAAAAGCTCAACCTTATAGAAATAATAGATATGGATGTGAATTGTGTTCTATGGAAATATATGAAATTTTTAAACTTAGAAATAATCCTAATCTAATCAATAATAGATTAGACCTTAGGGTATCATGTGTACACTGCTCTACTCGCACTTTTAAATTTTTTTTTAAATAGTTTTCTATAAAGTAGCTAAAGTTATCAAATTATAGTACTTTAACTTCTACCATGGTCATCTAGGACTATCAATTAGCACATATTTTTAAATTGGAAATTGAACCTTTATAACATATATTCCTGATCTCTCACCTAAACATTTAATCTACTTGTCATAAATATGATTTCAACTTTACTCCATGGAGGATTTTTTTCACACCACTTCTGCTATTGCTGCTAGTTTTCTCAATATGTATCTTAACCCTATCTAGCTTATAAGAATAGGAAATTCTCATAAGTTTTTTACTTTATTTAACGCTTGACTTTAAAAGTATCTTTATTGTTGCTGTTACTACAGCATTAGTTGTCTTGTTTTATTTTGTATTTTTAACTTAAATAATTATAATCCTTATGCCCTAAATTAATCGAATCCTTATTCAATTAATATTCTTTAATTAGCCCAAGTTAACATTGAAACAAATTCATGAATAATGAAACTCTTAATCAATCATCAGATTCTTGTATTGAACATCCTTGTTATTTCCTAACGTCTTTTTCTTTTTTCAGTCCCTTAAACCTTAGTAAACACATTATTATAAACTAATATAAATCCGATAATAATTTTTATTCACATTATAAAAATAAAGCTTACCTATGTGTCTCCTAAATAGTTTCATTATTTTATTTTCAGCTATAATTTTTTTAAGATAATCCAAAATAGTTTTCATGAACCCAATATACTTAATATCCTTAAACTTTACACCCTATCTATAGCCCCTGAATTCAATACTGACATTATTTCATGATTTTTGTATAAAATAATTACATCTCATTTTATTTATTTTATTAACATACCTCTTATTGTGAAAATATTGGTTAAACTAATATTGTTATCTGTATAACTATACTGATACTCTATTCAGACTAAAAGAAAAAAACCTATTTGACCCATATACCTAGGGTTTTAATTCCTCAACATTTTGAAAGTAGTAAAATGACCTGATACTACTCTGACCAGGGAAACCTTTATAATCTAATACATTTTATAGCCATGTTCATGCATACTGCTTACACCTTCCCTTTCCTTAGAAGTAATTGTCCCTTATGCTATCACCACTAGATAAGAGACAATAAAATCAGAGACAGAACTTTTGTCTAGAATCAATTACTAGCCTGATAGACTCGGCTATGTCAAGATGGATTTATGTATTCTTCCTCCCACTTGGATTTATATGTATTCTTTCTCCCACTTGGATTTGAAATGTTGCCACAATTATAATATGTCTATTCTACTGTAATTTTCTGCATTTTCTTGCAGCTGAAGATTGCTCTTCATATTGCATTTAATGTAATGATCGCATTACTTAAATAAATGGAGTAGCATGAAACGTGCGTACTGCAATCATCTTTGAAATCCGTGTTGCTTATTTTGATTTTTTGATCACCTATCCTTTTGGAATGGTTTTTTTGTATAATACCATACCATACGATATTCTGGTGCCTACACATAAGTACCATATTCAATCTTGAATCTAAATCAAAACCTGCTTCTGGTACAATGTAACACAAAAATACTCGTTTCATGGTCCAGTGTTTGGCAAAAAAACCGGATCCCCTACCCTGTCGATCCAGGTGAGAAAAGTGTAGTGGGCACTCTACAGATCTAAAAATAAAACCTGCCAAAAGATGGGTGAGCTTATTGTGACCCAACAGCTATCCACGAGAGTGATGTCTTGTAATAGCATGCTGTATGTACGTTGGCGAACTGCACACCTGGTCTAAGACTGTTGCCACAATAACTCCACTGAAAATCATACTGCTCACTTCAATCTCGGCTAAGACGTAATCCGGTTTAACAATGCCTGCCTCAAACCTAGGAAACTCATGCGGGTCTTTTAGAAGAGTATACTAAAAGAAACAGCAAAGACCGACTTACTCTCAGATCCACCTTTGACAAGTCATTCTTCTAGCCTCCTTCAACACTCGCACGATAAACTCACACTAGAGACAAGGCGAACTGATAGCAGAGACCGACAGACTTAAAGTCCCAGCAGTTAGCATTGAAGAACACAGAATCTATGGCCAAACTTACGATGAAGAATTTGAGACTGACGTTGATAAGACTGAGGTTGATAATGACAAAGTTAAGAAGAAAACACTGTACATGTATGTATGTATGTATGTATGTATGTATGTATGTATGTATGTATGTATGTACGTACGTACGTATGTATGTATGTATGTATGTATCCATTCGTATTTTTCTATCTCAATGCATTCTAGTCGTCATCGCCTATTTTAACAAATGAATTACGTAATCAAGTTTAGATTTTATAAATGTAAATGAGAGATTAAGTTATCTCCTACCGGTATTCGGGCACAAACATATATATATATATATATATATATATATATATATATATATATATATAGTTTTAAAGAAACTTATGCTGATATTTGCTTCAATAACGATAACTATATAAATAAAGGAAGGGAAAATCATTTTCAGCTCGAATCAAAAGTATATTGCAAACTCGAATTGTTGAAATCTTTTACTGGACGATGTCTCCGAAATACTATTGACAATACGGATTCCTTGTATATTAGACACAAAAAGCCTATATTTTATGAGAAAGAAATAGGGATTCTGATATTCATGCTTTTCCTAGAGACATTATCTGCCTAAAGAAAATGGAATGACCATTCAGAAATTAAATTTTATCACTAACTCAGTTGGCCTTACTTTTCTCAATGCTTGCCACAAAATTATCGACAATGCTGACAGTTAGAATTATAATATATTCATTCATTTGTTCTGCTTTTGAAGTGATATGTTACGTTCTTGCTCATAAAGCCCAAAGAGAATACATCAGTTCAAAATATAAGAATTTCAGTGTTTATTACAAATAGGGACAAAATGCATTGGAATGTTATTAATATCTTGTCATGACGAGCTGTTGAATTATTTTTTCTTTTATTGTTATGTTAATAGAAATACATTTTCTTTTCAATATCGTTGTCGTCAGTCTTAATCTATATTTTCTGTTCCTTCCGTAAATCATTTTAACGTTCCTTGCTGCCAATAACTTGCTCACTTAATTTCATATTTATTTGATATTTGCTAGGAATTTTACAGTAAAGCAACACTTTTCTTTTTATAATTCTATAGTTTTCCCATTGTTGCATAACATCTTACTGTTAATTTACTTTGTGTGTGTGTGTGTGTGTGTGTGTGTGTGTGTGTGTGTTTGTGCATATGAGTGCGTGTGTATGTGTCAGATAGATAGATAGATAGATAGATAGATAGATAGATAGATAGATAGATAGATAGATAGATAGATAGATAGATAGATA
>NC_068983.1:137984625-137985819 GCF_001194135.2 Octopus bimaculoides | reverse complement strand
TGTGTGTGTGTGTGTGTGTGTGTGTGTGTGTGTGTGTGTGTGTGTGTGTGTGTGTGTGTGTGTGTGTTGCTGTCTCTTGTTTACTATAACTGCTCTGTTAGATTATTTCTGTTATTGTTATTCCAGAAAGTATTGTTGTTCTTTCTTTTGTTGCAAACTTTTATGAAAAATACGTGCAAGTTCCGTTCCAATGCATAGGTGAGTGTATTTGATTAATACGTGTTTATATACACACATACATATTTTTACTATTATATATTGTATGCGTGTGTGGTTATATGCAAATATATATATACATTAGTATACTCATGAAAACATTTACATACACACATGTGTATGGAAATGTAATTATATATGCACACACACATATGGGAATGCATCTACGTATATGCCAGAATATGTGTGTGAGAGATAGGATGATTTTTGTTGGGGTTTTTTGGTTTTGTTCTTTAGTATTTTCCTTTGCAGTAACATTAAGAATATGTTTTCATTTCCTGTTTAATTTTATCGGTGATCATTCAATTTTAAATAAAAAGGATTTTAAAAGAGAAATACAAAATCGAGAATAAAATACCTAATTAATTTCTACATTAAGGTTTTAATATATTCCGCGATAATAAAAGTTAGCAATTCTCAAAGAAGAAACATTCCCTACAAGTGTTAAACTAAATTCCAATTCCCATCAACTCAAAACAAGTCAGTAACGTATCTGATTGAAACTAGTCGACCATTATATCAAATTATTTGCTGGTTTGAGTCTAGTGTTTCTCCATCATGGTCTGCTTTACTAAATCCTACGCAAATTCACCAATTTGAAAAGAAATTATCATTACTCAATATTTATAATGATAACGTGGCCGAAACATTTGAATAGTTGCCATATGTATTGGAAGAGCAATGTGACTTTTTTGTGTTAAGTCAAATCTCGTTCAAAAAGTTCCCCTCTTCGATGCTGATTATCCAGTTTTACGAACTGTTTGTAATAACATGGCGTATTACTAACTATATGTAAACAACAAGGTTTTTAAAAGTTGATCGTATATACATAAATATGCATATATATCAAATCTATACTTCCTCCAGCACATCGGCTGTGGCCATGCTGAAACGTCGACATTAATGTTAGATTATTTCATATCCACGCCCTTCCCTCTAAGTGATTTTCGTGAAGGAAAAAGTTCAAATTGCTACCCT
>NC_068983.1:137979492-137982578 GCF_001194135.2 Octopus bimaculoides | reverse complement strand
ATATATATATATATATACATGTATATGTATATATATGTATATATAGACATGCATACATATATATACACAGACACATACATTCATACATATATAGATACACACATGCATAAGTACATGCATGCATACATACATATCTAAAACACAAAGAAGAATGGAGAACTATATATTTTTTATTCTTAATTTATAATCCATAATTCGCCTGCGCACGTTTCAAATGTGCCGGTGTTAAGTAATACACTGATGCGTTAATTCTGCACTTAAATCGTCCTGTAATTAACCGAGAAGAGTATTACATAGATCTAGAAAACCAACGCTCGTGCATCTTCCTCGGAGCAACCACACTGCGAATATCGTAGAACATAGAACTATCAGGATATAGTAGTAAACTGCCCACTTCTATCCAAAGTCAGTAATGGTTTAACGGGAAATATAATTCTTATAAAATGTAAATCCCATAAGGCTGAGGTGGTGTTACAAAATGAAACGGCATGACTTTCTACTGTAGCTAAACTTTTTTTTGTCCTAGTCTAAAATTGATAAAAATAGATGACACAAATATATTCCAAGTAGTTCCAAAATATATTATCATTTAGCTCAGATAAATTGCTAACACTGATACCTATAGAGAAGTCATTGGCGTAGAAGACAGACTAGATAATTAAAGTTAGAAAGAGAAAAATGATCTGTGATTTAATTCTATTTATGAGACTGTAATCCGTTGATGAGAAAATATTTCAAAATTAAACTAAGAAGAATGAGATGATTTCAGTATGTATGGTAGGATTTAAGAAAAAAAACGCTGATTGAGAAAGAAAGAACTGAAAAGTTCCTCAATAGATAAAGTACAACTGATTAAATTAATAAATCGATGGGAGAGAATTAAAATACTAGAAAATTAAAGATAGTTAAGAGTAGTAAGATAACTAAATGCATCACCTTAATTACTTATGATAATCAAGATACAAACAATTTTAAAACCATTAAAACCAAGGATGTTGATGAAAACCAAATAAGAGAATATAGTATGAGTAAAAATTAATAATAACATTATATCATTAATGAAATTAAATTAAATTTTAAAATTCAGTACCTTCTGGTATAAGAATGATAGTAATACTAGCGCTAGTATTACTGTTATCTTTTACTCATAGTATATTCTCTTATTTGCTTTTCATCAATATCCTTGGTTTTAATGGTTTTAAAATTGTGCGTTATCATAAGTAATTCTTAAAGCGATGCATTTAGTTATCTTACTACACTTAAACATCTTTAATTTTCTAGCATTTTACTTCTCTCTCATCGATTTATTAATTTAATCAGTTGTACTTTATTTATTGAGGAACTTTTCAGTTCTTTCTTTCTTAATAATTGTTTTTTGTTTTTTTAAATCCTACCATACACACTGAATTCATTTAATTCTTCTTAGCTTAATTTTGAAATATTTTCTCATCAACAGATTACAGTCTCATAAATAGAATTAAATCGTAGATTATTTTTCTCTTTCTAACTTTAATTAACTAGTCTGTCTTCTACGCCAATGACTTCTCTATAGGTATTAGTGCAAGCAATATGTCTGACCTAAATGATGATATATTTTGGTACTACTTGGAATATATTTGTCTCATCCATTTTTATCAATTTTAGTCTAGTACAGTAAAACTACAGTAGAAAGTCATGCCGTTTCATGTTTTAATACCATCTCAACCTTATGTGATTTACATTTTATAAGTACTATATTTCCTTTCACCGATTACTGGCTTTGAATAGAAGTGGGCAGTTTAGTACTATACCCTGATAGTTCTTTGTCCTACATTGTTCGCAGTGTAGTTGCTCTGAGGAATTATTGATCGATTTAGGTGCAGAATTAACACATCTTTGCATTTAGCAACAGCGGCTCATCGGAAGAATTATGAATTATAAACGCGTGTGGATGAATTATGGATTATAAATATGAAAAACTATGGATTATAAATATGAAAAAAATTATATAATTCATTTATGTATATAATGTATGAATAACATATTCTTTTACAATATACTGTGAAATTTTCAAAGGCGAGAATTGTACTTGCTAATCGGAGAAACGTACAATTGTAATTGATTGGACGTAACGTAACGTTTTTCCGGAACCCTAAAAGAGAACCTGTGGTTGTACAGGTGCCGCTTAAATGCAGTGGCAGCACAACGCGCTTCAACATATTCACGAAAGCCTCTAGCTCTCAGATATCAAGGAATTTTACGACATCGGTTATTCAACAAAGAATATTCCAAGCTTTATAGGAAAATGCTTCTAGAGAAAATGATTAACCGCATAAGGCGGATGAGATGGAAGGCATAGTTTTACGACCATAGTTTTACGTCCTCTGAGGCCAACACGTACGGGATCAATTGTAGGAGGTTCCCACCCAGATTGAGAATCCTGCAAGCTAAATATAAAAACCAAATATATGTGTATGCGTGTTTATATATATTATACATCTTTCATCTTTTATTTTTATTTTGTTTCGGTCATTTGATTGTGGCCATCCTAGAGCACCGCCCTGAAGGGTCTTAGCCGAACAAATCGATTCCAGGATTTATTTTTTTGAAGCCAAGTACTTATTCTATCGGTCTCTTTTGCTGAACCGCTAGTTTACGAGGACGAACGCGCACCAGTACCGGTTGTTAAGTGGCGGTGGGGGACAAGTGCAGACACGAATACACCCACACATGGACATATGCATATTTATATGTGTGTGTGCGTGTGCATGTGCGTGTGCGTGTGTGTGTGTGTGTGTGTGTGTGTGTGTGTGTGTGTGTGTGTGTGTGTGTGTGTATGCTTCTTTCAGTTTCCATCTACCAAATCAACTCATAAGGTTTTAGTCGGCCCGAGGCTGTAGCATAAGACACTTGCCCAAGGTGCTATGCTGTGGTACTGAACCCGGAATCATATGGTTGAGAAGCAAACTTCTTACTGCACAGCTACGCCTGCATATCTTTTATGTCTTTGTTCCAAGAAATAAAGCCTCACATTTCTTCTACTTCGCATAATGGCTCATGCGTAGAACCGAGGCATTTTTTTTTTTTTGTTACAACATTGGCTTATT
>NC_068983.1:137974492-137976992 GCF_001194135.2 Octopus bimaculoides | reverse complement strand
CTTTTTCTTAGTTTGTTCCAGATTGTTCTGACCACCTCATCATGCCTAATGGGAAGATGATATATGGAAGACAATTTGTTGCAGTTGGCAAAGATATGGCGAACGACGACAGCCTTAGTTTTTTCACAACTTACATTTGTTGGCTGTCAAATGTTTCAGTCTTTCACGTCGCAAGTACGTCTCTGAGATCTTTTGTTCTTAAACTGCAAAGCGGTAGCCTTGAAAATGAGATGTCATAAACTTATCGGTACACCGTGCCGAGCTTTCAATATGACTTATTTTCTCTGTGGTTTGCGTCTTTCGTATCAGGTACCCATGCACTACTTTTTTTTATTATTTTGTTCTTCTGATAATAGAATTTATCAATGCACCTAGGTAGATATCTGCATCACATGTTATTTCATACCTCTCCTCGAGTTCATTGACTATCCTAATTATACTGTTGATTTCGTGCTCAGTAACTTCGGTAAGATAGACAGACAAACAGACAGACGGACAGACGGAAGGACGGATAGACAAGGTGTGTGTATGTGTGTGTGTTTGTGTGTGTGCGTGTGTGTGTGTAAATGTGTGTAAGTATTCGTAAACGTATATATGTACTTACACATATCTATACACACACACTAACACATACATACACACACACTGTCTATCCGTTGGTCTTTCTGTTATATGGTTGTACATGTGTATGTATTTTATGTGTGCGTGTGTGTGTGTATGCATGTACACATGTATAGATGGAGTATTATGTTTTTTGGTTATTAGCTATATCTACATGAGGTAAAATGTTTGCGTGTGAGGCAGAGGATACGTACGAGTCTGTTATGCGTATATACAGCTGTATATACGCATCCGATTGATATACACTGCGTAAACATCTACATATAGGTTATCAAACATCATTTCTGACGATCTATACTTATAAATAATCTAGATGAAATCATGGTGACCATTTGTTGCTTTTTACGACTTAGCCTATACGCATTGTAGTTTCATAGTAAGTAAAGTCTACCGTTTTATTTGTCTATTATATTTCTCTTGGCAAAAATTACCATAGTTTATTGGTCCGAAATCTTATTAGATGTGTTATTTTATAGCCGATTCTCTTGTCGTTTAAGGTAATTGTTTGAAAAGGTAAGAAGAAAAAAGGAATCAACATAAAAGAAACCATATAAAACTAAATTCCTTGATGTTCATGTATTATTCAAAATAAAACAGATGAGAATGAAGTCTTTCGTTGTTACTAAACTTGTCTAGTCCAAACCAGACTAAATATTACGTGTCTATTTTGTTCGCCAATAAAATAAATAAATGAATACCGGTGTATTCATATATACATATGTGTGTGTGTGTGCGTGCGTATGTGTGTGCGTATGTTTGTAATAGTATGTATATGCATATCTATGTGTATATATCGATAGATGCAAATACATACACCCTCATGCACACACACGTACACTCTCTCACACACACACACATACATATATATATATATATATATATGCATGCATGCACACATGCATGTATGTATGTACGTATGTAAGCATATCAGTATACGGTGTGTGTTAGAGAGAGAGAGAGAGAGAGAGAGAGAGAGAGAGAGAGAAAGAGAGGACTGAATACATATGATCACATTCATTAAAAACAATCCTAAATACACTTTCGCAGATAGACCATTTCTTCTAATCAACCACCTCCAGTACTTTAGCTATGCAAATCATACATTTCCATAGCGCATTAATCGAAAGAATTCGTTTCCATTTTTAATAATGTAAGTGAAATAGTCAACGGTGTCTTTTTGGGGATCTTATTCAAACAGCAATCAGAATCTATTTCCTACCTCTCTTGTCTTGTTCATTACATAGAGTTCCATTTATTCAACACTTATAAAATATTCAGTCTACCGGAAATTGTGTAGAGGTGCGACCATTTCTATCTGCCAGAGGACATGAATTTTGCAGAGTAAATCTGTTCCAAGAAGTTCTATTATTTCGAACAAATATACTCATTGTAGCTTAATGCGCTTCGTCAGTTATAGATAAATAGCGTGATACGGTTTACCTTGGTGAATGATAGAAAAATATAGAAAATCAACAAATGTTTCGTAAGCCGCTAAATCACTCCAGTAATAAGTTCCACTCATTCTTGGATGAATTTCGTTCAAAAGACGAATAATGGAACTCTCAGTGGAAAGATTTTCCACGCCAACTCTCGGTAATCAAAAACAAACAACATGGTTTTACATCCATGTTCATTATGTCACTTGACTTGTTACTTTAGACATGCCGAACATGAAAGTGAAGAACAAAGATATTTTTTGGTTCATTTTATAGTTTGTTGACCTTTTCTCACATGCCCCTATTTTAATTATAAATATATAGTTAAGAAAAGACACATATCACATTAGTTTAAACTAAAACCACAATAAATGGGCATACATTTATGAATATTATATACATATATATATATATATATATATATATATATATATATATATATA
>NC_068983.1:137970537-137974451 GCF_001194135.2 Octopus bimaculoides | reverse complement strand
TGTGTGTGTGTGTGTGTGTGTGTTCGTAAAGATATATAATGTTACTTGTGAAATCCTCGCTCATAAGAACTGTTAAACTCTCCCCACAAATGAAACCCGCTGTAAAAGATCTTAAAATAGATTAATGTTTGTGAATATGGATGCAAAAATAATTTGGTTACCAAACTATACTCTACAGAAAAACTCCAACACAATAACAACAGAAACATCCTCTAAACAGAAAGAATCCACAACTAATTGTATTATATGAAACAAGTGCACCTAGGCTTCAGAATAGACGAACATCTCAGTAAAAAGTATCGGTAAAGAGAAAACCGACAAACAGCACACAACATGCATAAAACATGCATAAATGATATATTATAAAAGTGCATGCTAAACTTCTCAACAAGAAACCACAAGCCTGCAAGCCACTGAATAAATTTCAAATGACTAATTCTGTTTTGCAAAATCATATGCTAAAATGAAAAGTTGTAAACTTCATTATTTTTACTTTTTCTTGACAAGTCACACTCCCTCTCGCCGTCTTGCAATTTATCTAGAAAAGGAAGCAATCGCAACGCCTTTAATTACACAAAACGAAATAAATGGAAGGAAAACATATCACCTTATATAGAATTCCAAAACCTAAATTTGGTTATGAAGTCAATAACAAAATATACCGCAACAACGATGGTGTATTCTATCTTCAAAACAATGATTGTATTCTATCAATAAGCTAGCATGTACACTAAACTTTATGTCTTGTTTGTTGAAAGAAACCTGTTAGCGGTCAAAACGCAAACGGTTTGGCAATTAGGAATAAAAATAGTCACATCGCTGCCATAATTCGTGCCAATAATAACTTCTACTAACATATCCATGCATAGTCTTCTGCTCGTACACGCTCATCTTTTCAGCTGATAACACGTTGCGGTAGAGTCATGCGACTTCTTTGGGCATGTATTCTAGGTTATCAGACAAAGAGTGTTGCTCAAATCTTACGGTGTTATCAGCCTCATGTTTGCAAACTTGGTAAAGGGGTGCACTTCGACACTTGGTGGTTAAAAGATGTTGCCGAAGAGATATGATGCGACATTCAAAGACATTTGGATCGATGTTAAGCTTCTGCCACCTTGTTTACCTTTTAGGTAGAGGCGGTCTACATCACTTTTTATGTGGAAATTATATGTGCTTGTTAGTATTTTCCGGGTTTTCACATCAATAACTCGGATCTCATCGAGCGTCCAATCAATCAGCCTAAATATTGGTACGAGTACTGACACTGCAAACACATTGTGGGTCATTGTTTCATTCAATGCAGTGAGTTCTGAGGTCCAAATTTTCTTTATTTGTCTGTAATATGTTTTAGTGACACATGTTTTATTATAGGCGCCATTGGAAAATATATTTTCATCCACCCCTAGATACCTGTAGCATTCTTCGTCAGATATAGGTGAAACAATCAAGTCATTGACTAAAATGTTGCTAGTCTGGTTTACAGTTTTCCCCCTTTTCACAACTATATAAGAACATTTATCCTGACCAAACTCCAACCTTACATCCTTTGAGAATGTTGTAACTTGGTCGAGGCTCTTTTTCATCTCATGGATATTCTTTGTATAAAGTTTTAAGTCATCCACAAAGAAACAGTGTGTAGTGTTGGTATTCCTGTTTCCTTGTGAACCAGTGAGATATCCTTCAGAATTCCTTAACATGTATGATGAGGGGTTTACAGGAAGTATAATGAACATCATAAAGAGGCTGTCCCCTTGGACTATGCCTTTGCGATACGATATTCTATCAATGATAATACAGTCACTCTTTGTGTTTGATTTTAAGATGGCAGTCCACGATGAAGTCAAGTCAGCTATGACTTTGACTGTTCACACTGGAACTTTAGCAAATTGAAAGGCTTCTAGCATCCATGAGTGGGGAACAGAATCAAAGGCCTTCTTGTAGTCTAGCCACATTGAAACTAGGTTCCTTCTATGCTGTCGCAACTCTGACATCACAGTTTTGTTGATTAACAATTGCTCGGTACATCCCCAGACTCTGTTCTTCCCAACTGCTTGTTCAGCGTTGAGGATGTTATTGATTTCACAATTGTCCCGGAGGAAGTGGTTTAAGCATATATTCACTGCTCTTCCTCTCATGTTTCTGCATACTACTGCTTGGTTCCGGTTAAATTTTGTTTGTTTATTGTTTTTCTCTCGGTTATTCTCTTCTGAGGTCGGAGTTTCTCACTGAGAGCTTTTAGCTCCTGCTTGAGGGTAATCAATTTGCAAGTGAGTGTCTTCTTTTTGCTGTCTCCAAGCATCATTTCTATCTCCTTCTTTAGTTTCTGTTGGTGAGACGTATAGTAATTTGCTTGTTCGCACGCAATAAGCATCATCACATCGCTGATGGTCTTCTGTAAACCAGTAATTTTTTTGCTCTGTCTTCAAAACCCATAGTGGTAGTTTCTTTGTTGTTTCGGTTTTGTTCACTTTTTGAATGTCATTCATGTACTGCTTTGCAGTAGTAGCCAGAGCATACAGACAAGCTTTAATCTATCAGCTTTAATCTATCATCTCACTGCTGTAAATACTCACCAACAATTTCCTTAACAGCTTTTAGTACCGTGTCTGGTCGTTTTTTACTTACTTTGGTAGAGAATATTCTCTCCTCGAGAGAGTACTTCAAAGCCAAAGTTTTTTTTCCTCAGAAAATTTCAGTAAGGGCACATTTCAGCAGTATATGCTAACTACCACTACAACTACAATAATCGTTGCGGTTGTGCCTACTATTTACTATAGTCGTAGTAGGGGGACAGTGGTCAGTTACTTTAGCCAGTAACGTAGCTTGGTTGGCAGGCACTACGGAATCTGTTGGAATGTGGTGGTCTCACGTCATTCACGTTTTCGTTTTTGCTTATAGAGTTAGAAAGAATTTTAATCTTCGATTTTTTAATAGAGTTACAGTTACTAACTTTGTTCCTATATTCTACAAATGTTGCTCGTTGGCGTAGTAAAACGATTTAATTCTGGATGCAGATCTTCCCAATGTGATTTCAATCGATTCATATCCACAGCGGGGTTTGTTTCGCTTTTCTTGTGGCAGTTAAATAGATCAGTATTTCAATTCATGACTCCAAGAGAAATAAGTTTTGTACTTACGGTTTCTTCTATAACTACATCTAGAAAGAACTGTTTACTTGTTGAGCTTCTGTCTTCGTTTTCTTTCTGTTCCTCGGTTGTGTTCCTATTGATGTTGTGTCCAACCATATTTTTGTAGTAACTCTCTGCATACTAAATTCAAGTTTCAGTCGAAAATCACTACGATCGTGAATAAAAGGCTCCCTCAGTTAATTCATCTAAAGATTAACCAGTTATTTAATAGGGTTGATATTTGTGGCCTCAAAATTAGAGATAATATTCATCGTATTTTCGGTAAATAGTCTTCTACGCCGAATACGCAACTTGTCGATTCGGGTTCGTTTGGATGTATGTATGTATGTCATTACATATGTATATCGTCACTATTCATTATAGGAGAAATTAATGTCAACACATAGATAGATAGATAGATAGATAGATAGATAGATAGATAGATAGATAGGTAGGTAGGTAGGTAGATAGATAGATAGATAGATAACTTTCTTTTATTAGCCACACAGGGCTGCACACAGAGGGGACAAATACAACTGTAGAGCTTTTCTTTAAAAAAACAAAAATCCGATCAAAAGGGATCGGTCGGGGCAAAAAAAAAAGAAAGAAAAAAGACAAAAAAGGGGGTGGGGTATCGTATATCACAGAAAATGTCAATTGTGTAAAATGGGGTAACATTAGGTTTATCCATGGAGAGAAAAGCCTACGGAAAAGACCATGGTAACCTCAGCAGGGAATAGACACATGAGAGCGAAGTGCTCTCTCTCTCTCTCTCTCTCTCTCTCT
>NC_068983.1:137961034-137968534 GCF_001194135.2 Octopus bimaculoides | reverse complement strand
ACTTAATGTGATCTTTCGAATTCAAAATTTCTTGTCAAGCAGAAATGGTAACTTGTAACAAATATAGAGATGTTTTAGATTATTATAGATGGAAAAACAGAAACCAAGTGAATAATTCAATGTGGGAAGGACTGGTGAGGATGTTTGTCGCGTAATCATAAGGTAATAGTTCAATTCTTGAACTGGATGAGGCGTTGTGTCATTGAGCAAGACATTTTGTTTTACATTGTTTCAATCTACACTGCTACAGTGAGTACTAATCAGATGCTGGTGCAGACCTTTCTCTTTCTTCCAGCCGTTGTATCCTGGATGTTCCGCTGAGTCAAAAGTGGAAGGGGTCTCCAAAATACTATCTATGTCTCCTTGTGACTACATAGGCACCTAAAACAATTAACAAGAGCTTGGTACATATTTCCAGAATACTATTCGTCATGCACTCGCGAATGAAGGACGGTTGTTCCTTACTATACGAGGTTATGCTCAGGATGTTACATATTGTATTTTTTTATGTAGACATAGGAGGAGGCGCTGAAAAGTTCCTGGCTTTAAGGGTATCTCGAAAGGCCTTTTTAGAGACCCAAACATCCTAGTTCTTTTACAGGGCTTAGAAAAACTGAAGAACCGCTGCAATAAGTGTGTGAATCTGAGAGGGGAATATGTTGAATAAAATCATAATTAAGTGATCCTCCTGTATTTTCTTTTACCTAAAGCCAAAATCTTTTTAACACCCCCATCGTATTTGCTAAGGATTTTGAACGAATGTTGTTGATTTTAGTTGCGTTTGTTTTTTTACCTTTTATCCATTATAAATATAGATGCTGGTTTAATTCATAGCAGATGTTCATCATAAGTAGTAACACTGAACTCGGAACCCCTTTGTGATGGTAACCGATGAAGTTTACATCAGTATGTCAGAAAGATGAAAGACATTGAAACGTTAGGAAGAATTACAGAAAATGATGGGTTTTGTTGTTGTCGTTGTTGTTGTTGTTGATGTTAGTATCTGTACTCTTATTCCACTAGATTAAAATTTGATGTTCATCTCAATATGGTCCACAAATTAAGTACCAGTAATACATTCAGTTCAATAAGTTTTAAAGCAGCAAAAACTCTCTGTCGTTTCTCCAACTGAAAAATGTCTCACGCGTAACGAAATCAGTGAAGGCTACTTTTTGTCTCAACATATTTTAAAGGAAGGACGACTAGGATTTCGTGACGTCGTTATCTTTCCTGATTGAAGGAGTAGGGCAAGAGTAGTTTAATTCATTTTAACGATAAACTGAAACCATATCACAGCTTTGGTGTGCTGGTAACTTACAGCTCTCTCTCTCTCTCTCTCTCTCTCTCTCTCTCTCTCTCCTAATTAATTAACCAAACACTTTTATACTTAATATTTAAATCCTGATGGGATTCTTTTTTAATGTTTTCCTACTTGATATCTATAAATTACATTAAGCTACAGATGTTATTTCAGATGATTAAACCCGCTGTTTCTGCATAAATCGTTATTGTACTTAGTATTGGGATGAGCATGAACTTCACAACTCGCCATTTATTCTCTTTAAACTCGGACACGTAGTTAAATAGAAACAGAAAAGCAGTTTCTCTCATAAAAACATAACTTTCTTACTGTTATATCCAATGAAAGAAGTAGAAAAAAATAAAGAAACGACAACACAAAAACAAATAATACAAAATACAAAAGAAAATAGCATAACAAACTAAAAAAATGTTGAAGCGGTTAAAAAATGGCGAATTGAAGTCTGACACTAAAGGCTATCAGGTCTGCCAGGTTCCTGCAGCTAATGTTGTCTGACTGAAGTACATTAACAAATCATCAGTTGGTATTACAAAAAAAAAGCCGCTGAATTTATTTCGTTTGTTCAGAGGAAAAAAAAGTATTTACTTTTTTTCTTTCACTGTTCTATAAAACTTACATACGCACATACATACACGCATATATACATATACACAAATATACATGCATACACACATACATGCATACATGCATATATACATGCAAACATATATATATACATACATATATTTCCACGAGGTATCATCAAAAAATAGTTCCCAGATTGCAAGTGTTGGTTATTCAACAGGATTATGTGCGCAGCTGCTGATCATTTGCACACAACCAGCAAATACGTTTCATGGTATCTACTCGCGTTCACATATTACTGGAAGTATTTTAACGTATTAAAACGCCCTACGGTTTTTTTCAAATAATTGAGAAATTCTAGCCAATACCTGACATAAATTTTGCATTAAGTTCGACACATCCGCAACCGTGACCTTCGAAATATTTTATCAGGGCCTTGTTCAACCTTGTTATTGTTGAACGCAGGTTTTTCAGTGACAGGGCCACTTTAAAGATAGGTGGAGTGTCGATTCAGAGTGATAAACATTTAGAGTGACCAATCACTAGCAAAAGATTTCGTAAATTTATATCACGAAGACTGTCGTCGAACAGTCCACTGGCTCTCCTACATTATCAGAATTGGTTACGGAGCTGGCTAGGAGAATTTCACGAAAAACATGAACGTCCAATGTGTTTCTACTAAGTCACTACTTGACTGACCAATGCACCTTCCAAGCAGCAGACGCTATACAAACGGAACAACAGAAAGAAACAAACAAAATCACCCATTTAGATTTATTCAGCACTTTTGAAGTGTGGAAGACGTTGTGTACATTCCTAAAAGGTGTTTGGAAAGTGGCAATCCCAGAGTATAAATAATGTTGAATACATTGTTTATTTTGAAACAGGAGTATTTTTCGTGCCACATCTACATACACGTGCACATATATATAAATTCCTGAACCATAATTCTTTTTTCGTTGCTTGCAAGGTATCTGTATTTTATTTAGTAACCATAATACACTACTAAGTAAATAATGTGTATTGCTATGTGTTATCAGAGCTATACAACTATCACCTACCACATTTAGTAGAGGGGAACATTAGATGAGGATTCCTACGACTATTAATAGTAGCACCCCTACCTCACACAAAACACTTCATTCATTCAGTTTGTTGATTCTTTCAGTCTTACTTTGAAATGGCAGACCTAATCAAACTGCATCGGTTGCATATCCAACAGTGAGCAGTCGTTACAGTGTAAGTCCCAAAAAGATGCTGCAGATAACAATTAGATAAAATTATGAATGTAAAAAATCTCCGCTCTCCTTATTATTATTATTACTGTTACTTACTCTACGGAACATATGCAGTCCTGAACAGGAAACTCGGATTTACCCAGCAAGAAAAGTTACCAGAGCCTAACAACTTATTGTTAGCTCGAGTCCCATATACGGACCGTTGTGGTTAGCCGGCATCGACTTGAGACAAAACACGGTTATCACCAGAATAATATATCTCTTTACACACAAACATACATGCATACATGTTTGCCGGTGTGTTTATCTAACTATGTTTAGATATGAGGAAATTTCAATGCTAGCTAATAATAAAAACAAGTTCAGTTGCCCCACTTTTGATTTGGTGCCTGGATTTGCTACGAATAGAATCGACTGCTTTGTTTTAGGTCTAAATAACGGAAATGTCCCAGGTAGCTTAAATGCCACTCACAGACAGAATTCAATAGAAATGTGCCAGTGAGAAGGTGCAGAAATCTGGCGAAACATCTTGAAATAGTAGGTTCGACCATTTTGTTGTGTATGAAAACTGGATATAACAGTTTTTATGCAAACTGAAATGGTTAAATTGTCACGCAGAAAAGGTGGTTGTTTACACACTTGTGTGATTGTGTGTGTGTGTGTGTGTGTGTGTGTGTGTGTGTGTGTGTGTGTGTGTGTGTGTGTGTGTGTGTGTGTGTGTGTGTGTGTGTGCGTATGCGTGCGTGCGTGCGTGCGTGCGTACGTGTGTGCGTGTGTGTGTGTATGTGTGTGTGTGATTTAGTTAAACGTTTATGAATACAGTCCTCAGCTAACACTAATCCACGGGGTACGATTGATTTTAAAGTGTAAGCTGCTTAACAGTTTTCCTCCTTAAGAAAGTAGAAACTTTCTTTAGGATATGTTGTTGAGATAAAAATTATATCGGGTGAAGGAAGTAACATCCTTTTTTCATACAAATCGATGGCTATAATATATAAAATGTTTCAACTTTTTTTAGTTAATAATATATTATACTTATTCGTAAAATAGATCAAATATACATACATTTTTATGTGTACACAGTTACCTTTATTGCTACCTTTGATATATACATCATCTCAAACATAGCATGTAATTATATATCTTACAGTGACTCTTAACTTTGATTCTAACTTATATATCCCTAGAGGTTTCCATTGCGTAGTTTGTACTATATACCCATATATCTTTAGCTGTGAGTTGTGAGCTATGGAAAGTATTAACGAAAAAAAAGTGATCATAGGAAATAAATTTTTATTCAGGCGAATCGTGAGTGGATTCAGAATTATAGTATGTTTTTAAGATTGTTGTCGAATTGAGTTAGTAAAGTTCTGCAGGCTGGTTTAAAAAACAAAAATTGAATCTTTGCTGGAACTATAGGCAAGTGGCAGTACTAACTGAACTTTGGGTTTTGAATAACTGCTGATTGTCGCTGTTAAGAGATTCGTTGGTTGGCCGCTAGCGAAGTGACAGCACAATTTATGTCTTCTTGTCTGGTCTAATGACTCACAGACTACAAAGTCTTGTGTGTGTATTTTGTTCCTTTTTTTTTATAAGAATATTGGTGTGTTCTTTTTATAAGAATTTTGGTGTATATGTATTGGAATGTTTGGTAAATGACTTTACAGACGTTGTTTACGAGCCAATATATTTTTCAGATATTATATTGAGATATCTACTCATTCTTAATATGATCTGGAAAATTTGAATGTGAAAATTTAATCGCTGTTGTGCTTTCGTTATCGGAGAACACAACACCTCTTCCCTTTAGACGATGTGTATTCATGGCAAACGCAAAACACCTGAACAAGGAAATTTGAGATTCCGCAGTGTTTAAACCTTGTTGTTTTTCTCCTCTGTCAAGAAATCTATCCCGCCGGATCGATGAATTTCACAAAAGTACGAACTTTTGTTTATAGAAATCAATAAGTAGATTATTTGCTGATGGCTGCTGTTGCTCGACAAACACAATAATTCAGAAGGGGCATGCAGAAAACGAGAACCTAAACAGTAATGTATCCATTCATTCTTAATACATTCAAGCCCTCGTATTCTGCTTTTCCTATGAACTTTGTGTAAAAGGATCCCTTTATTGTGAATTTTTAGTGCGAAACCAAGCGAAGATGAGGGGGCAGCGTAATCGAGGCACATCTCTTCGTATTTTAAGTGGTTATCAGGAATATATTTTTCGTATGTTGTGATGGACTCCTTGCGTATACTCTAACCCCTACAGAACAGCAGTATTCAAGGTTAGTCTGTACAGTACACGTCATCCAAACTCATCAGACCCAAGATGACATACGTAAGAAATGAGATCCACAGGATAAGCAGTAAATGCAGTGACGCAGGAAACAAAGAAGACCAACACCAAGCAATTCCGAAAGGTCTTAATAGAGAATGGCTACCTCTACTCTTTCAGGACATCATCAGACTACTCAAGAAAACCCACACATCAAATGATAGCATGCCAAACTTTAATGAGAAAACAACTGCTGCAATCCGTCAGATGGGAGAGATTGATTATACGTTTGGCACTATCCGAACTCTCCCCAAGTGGTTCCGAATTAGAAACCAACACACAACAACGCTGATAAACTTTTCCTGAAGAAGGGTTCTTACTATATCTTATTTCCTTTGTTTCGTTTTTCTTACAACTCACATTCTTTTGGCTTTTCAAATACAAAAAGATTACTATGTGTATGTTCTGATAGCGAAGTTTTAATAATTCAAGAAAGAATTTATATTGTATGTTACTAATGTATACTTTTATTTGTCCTTAATGCTCAAACCATGCCACTAACCACTCTGACCTATTTCTCTTCTCCTTTTGCACATATCTAAGTGTCCTGCTCGCTAGAGACCGGGTGGAACAATTGCTGTCTTGATGAGGCCTACTGATTCAGCGGCACATGACGGCAGACCCAATATCTCAAGACAATCAAATAGCATTTCCCTTAATGGCATGTCCATTTTGGTTAATCACTAAAATTATCTCCCCTTCTCATTTGGAGCTGGTACTGATACCATCAAGCTATTGCACTACCCACTCTAATAGCGGAGTTCATTTCAAAAAGTTAATACTTAATTAATATACCCTCAGTCGTCTTTGTTCAATTATTTGCGAGTAGCCACTTTTAATGATTTCTATTAGCTCCTTTGTGTTTTATTATGGTTTGTGCGTGTGTGTGTGTGTGTGTGTGTGTGTGTGTGTGTGTGTGTGTGTGTGTGTGTGTGTGTGTGTGTGTGTGTGTGTGTGTGTGTGTGTGTGTGTGTGCGTGTGTGTGTGTGTGTGTGTGTATATTCAATTTCACATTAATACATTTTTCTTCTTTAGTCCAAGGAGATTTAACAGTTGATATAAGGTCAAAGAAAATAAGGAGAGGATCTCAAAAGTATTTAAAACGCTGCAATCCTAGGGAATACGGATAGAGGAGTAATTAGCGTGAAGTTTTGTGAATGAGACCGTGAGAAGATGGGGGGAAATAGAAAGATATTTTAGTAGATTTTGACATTGAATCAATTCATTTGATACGCTAATTGTGTAGTCTACACCGTTGAATCATTTATTGTTAACATCCTGATTAAATGAGAATGCAGAGTTTTGACTACAACGAAGCTGACTATACTTTATCTATGTCAAAATCGATTAACTGATTTACAACTCATTTATATTGCTGAGTTCAGCTCCAAACGAGCAGATTTATGACCATGACGTTCCAGCCCTCGGGTTATCCTCTCATTTCTTCTGGCGCAACGTATCTAAGACCACATTGATAAAAGATTCTTGTGACATATGTGTACACTCATTTTAGCGTGTGGGAAGACGAGAGAGCGGATAAAGACTCTCTAGGTGCATTAATGTAAAACACCTACAGAACAAGGTTATATTTACACAAAATGCTGTTGAGAATTAAGAGTGCTTCTGTATAAAACTTTTGCTGATAATTAGTCTTAGCAAGACATATTTTTGTGACAGAAAACAAGATTATAAATACTTTTAATATCACTTCTGTTAACCGACATAAAATATTAAAACATAGCAGACAAGATTTCTCAAGTATATTACATTTGTATAAAATCATTTCTGTCGATTTCATGGGAAAAAAACTTGAGTTCCAGTTTGATATCATATTTAAAAGAAAATACAGAGACAGATTCATGAACTTAAATACATTGAGAAGCTTTCTTTTCTTTCTTCCCTTTATTACAATGATTCACACGCACAGATAAGTATCAGCCATACTGTCTAGACATATCTTTTTGGAATGAAAATATTCTTGGATAAAATGGAATTGCTAACTATAGATATAGATATATATATATATATATATATATATA
>NC_068983.1:137950698-137960571 GCF_001194135.2 Octopus bimaculoides | reverse complement strand
TGCAATGTATTCTTTATTTTAAGCACCCATTTCAACTTAAATAACTTCTTTTGTTTAAATATCGAATGCAAATGGAATGAATATTCAATACACGCACACAGATAGCCAGCTACATATGTATGTATATATTCATGCAGCAATGTGTGTATGTAAACGTTTTGATGTTTATCTTCAGACCAAATTTCTTTAAGCACATATCATTAACCAGCATGCTGTCGTCTGCATACAGTATTTCTTTAACAACGATGTGGGTATTTCTCACTTTTGCTCTAAAATTTGCGTCGCTAAAGAGGTAGTATGTGTGTGTGTTTGTGTGTGTATGTGTATGTGTGTGTGTGTGTGTGTGTGTGTGTGTGTGTGTGTGTGTGTGTGTGTGTGTGTGTGTGTGTGTGTGTATACTTATTTGTGAATGTATCTTTTATCTTTGACATGTTTCGAAGAATTTTATATGAACGAATCGACCCCAGTACTTACTTTGTTTGAGCCTGGTACTGTCACCGCATCGAGTGGCAAAATTAATATTTAAAAAACTTCATACAGCGTTGGCAAAAATTGGCGGTGTTCCATCCTGCTGAAACTATGTGCGAGCTCTTTCTTCAGTAGATAAATCATTTATTAGAGGCATCAAAAAAGATTTGAGTATTCGTAAATATGTCACCATTCCCTGTACTGTCGAAGAAGTAGGATCCAATTATTCTTTCATCTCTCGTGCCAGCCCACACCATAACCCGAGGGTCGTACTGAGAATTGTTGTAATCTATCCAACATGGACTGGCGTCTGACCAATACTGGGCATTATGCCTGTTCGTCTATCCCGTACGATGAAAGATACTACCTACATCAAAAGAGATAATGTTTTTAATAAATTGTTGGGTTTTAGAAAATATCAATCACAGAATTCCATTCTATAGTCTGTCATCGTCATATAACTCCTGAACAAAATGGATTTTATACGGATGGAAAACATGCATTTTTAAAATACGCTGAATTGAATGCATGTTGACACCAGTTTCTTGAGATAGTTTTTTTTTTTTTTTGAATTGGGCTCCGTTGAATACGAGTAAGTACATACGTTATGGTTACTTCATCTGCTGTTGTTTCTGGTCTAACACTACGTTCTCGATTATCGGTTAAAGCTAAACAGTACTATCCTTCGTTCCGAAACTCTACATTCTTTATTTGGAATATCTCATGAAAGGATAACTCGTCGGTTGCTCCATCTGTGTTTTGTGTATTCGTTTTACGCCCTTATATATACTAAAAATCATAACTGAATTTTTTTATATACCCAGGCCTATTCTCTATTTTTTAGGAGTAAGTAGCCACAAGACACACACCAAGCATTGCCCAGCTCAAAGCGATAAGCTATGTTCGGGTCAAGTCATTGAACGCAACCCCCAATATCAGCAGCGGGGCCCAACAACACATGCTGATTTAGCTCTCCCCCCCCCCACGCCGCATCAGGCTGGTTCCGTACCCCTTTGAGCAACATCAAATCCACTCATTCGTCCACAAACTCTCAAAGCTTTCCTCTCTCAGACATCTCATCTCAAACACACCTAGTCGCCTCCTTTCTGCTTCTCTCAGCCCCGAGGTCGGCACAATCGTGCCCTCATACACACCTCTTTTCACTTTCACACTCAACCTTTTACCTCTCAGCATACCTTTCCCAACTCCATGTATCTTGCTCCCCTCCCTCACTCTGTATCCCACCTCCTCAGCCATCCCCCATGCGCCGTCACATGTGATCCCAGATACTTAAAAACACTCACCTCTTCTAACGTCTCACCATTTATACTCACATCCATCCTACCAGCCATTCCATCTCTCTAGCATCTCATCACCTTCCTCTTAGCTACATTCACTTTCAGTTTCCTCCTCTCACACATTCTTCCAAACTGTACCACCAGTCTCCTCAGTTGTTCTTCCGAATCCGCCACCAGTGCTGTATCATCAGCAAACAACAACTGACTCACCTGCCATTTCTCTCTATTTTCTCCCACTATTTGGGCTCCCCTACCAAAGGTTCTAGCATTTACCTCTCTCACCACGCCATCCATATTTAAATTAACAGCCACGGAGACATCACACAACCTTGTCTTAACCTCACATTCATATCAAATCACTCACTTACTTCACCACGCACCCTAACGCACGCCCGGCTTTCTCTATAAAAACTGAACAGCTCTCAACAATCTAACATCTACTCCATACAACCGCAACACTTGCCACACTGCATCCATATCGACTCGGTCATATGCCTTCTATAGGTCCATAAAGGCCCAATACATCTCCCTCTCTTTTGCCAAAAACTTCTCACATATCTGCCTTACTACAAATGTATGATCTGCACACCCCCTTCCACTCCTAAAACCACACTGCTCCTCCACTAGTACAGCACTCTTTGTCTTGTTCTTATAACGACGTGGACATATGCAACCTAATTAGTCTGCTATATACTGATCGTTATTCGGGCATCCAAATAGGGCTTGTAACTCTAAATTTAAAAACTAAATCACTCAACGTATAAGTTAAATCAAGGTAATATATTTTTGTTAGACACTTATTAACATAAATAAATGTTTTTCAATTATAAAATTTTTCAATTTATTGATAACGTATGTTTGACTACATTTGATATTAATTTTATGATTACAAAGAACGGCTCCAAGCGAAAAAGACTGCAATCACATTCTTCCACATGAATGCATAAATGCATTATGCAGTGTGTGTGTATGTATATGTGTTATGTTTGCATATAGGCGCATACACATAAACACACATACATGTGTGTGTGTGTGTGTGTGTATGTTTGTGTGTGTGTGTGTGTGTGTGTGTGTGTGTGTGTGTGTGTGTGTGTGTGTGTGTGTGTGTGTGTGTGTGTGTGTGTGTGTGTGTGTTCTAAGACTTAGCATCACTGTAACTACCAATCTCAATAACGTGACTCTTAGACATACTGTTTAGTTTACTTACAACCCTCCCTAATCAGCATCCATGATGTAAATGTTACAGACCTGATCAGTAATATTTGTAGAAATGTTTCTAATCTTTCATTCATTAAAGAAATCTTTAAAAATGTGTACTTCTAATGCAACCAAGATACATACATACATACATACATACATACATACATACATACATACATACTGTCATGGCTTTATGGTTAGGGAATTCGATTTGCACTAACGAGTTCAATCACTATACCTTAGTTAAAGATGCGATTGAACAATACGACCATGAGATTGAAACTTGATATATATATATATATATATATATATATATATATATATATATACTACCAAAAATGTTATACAGTGAATCTTTACTATAGCGTCGTATATTATCGACTGCTATTTCCATAAATATTGGTGCATTGTTGTATCACTATCCTATACTTATACTTTAACCTGATGGTGCTTTCTTTTGCTGGGAAGCAATACTACTGTATTGCACTATTTAATTTTTTTTTTTTTTTTTAACTTTTCACTGTTTTCAGTCTGTTAACGGCTAGGCGTTCAGACGAGTAAATACTGGCATTGATGTAGCGATATTTGAAATTTTGTCTACATGAATCTAGCCGATGAGAACTAATCAAATTTACGTTAACAAACGTAATTTGGAAAGTTCGAAACCTAGGTTCTAGATTATCTACATCTGAGTTGTACATTTATTTAATGTTCTTCCAACAGGTAAGATGAATTTTTTATGTTCGCCGCCTGCAAACATTTTTACCAGTCTGTATATATATATATATATATATATATATATATATATACAGTGTCCCAACAGTTATTGATGGGTTTCAATTTTTAATAACTTCCTTTACAAATAAATGCATGAAATTTTGATACAATATAAAGGATATATGGAAATTAATATGCACAAGTCAAATTTTGCAACACCATTACATCATATATGAAAAATGACATAGCTTAAATGGCAGCCATTTTCGGCTTTGCACACTCGTGCTCTTTCCAGAACTTGCACCATAACACCCTCAAGAGTTTCAGACCCGACTTCCTGATTTCTCTATTGATGTCCTCCTTCAGTTGCACCAAGGCTTCCGATTTGTTGAAGTAAATCCTCTCTTTCGGGTATCCCTACAAGAAAAATCCGGGCTAGTCAAGTCTGAGGAACGTGAAGGCCAGTAGACATTGCCATAGCGTGAGATTATTCTCGCTCCATAGTACTGTCGTAGCAACTGCATTGTTTCTATTGCGGTATGAGAAGTTGCCCTATCTTGCTGGAACCATGTGTGAGGTCTACTTTGAATGGCTTTCACGTTCCCCAGACTTGACCAGCCCGGATTTTTTCTTGTGGTGATAATTGAAAGAGAGGGTTTACATCAACAAACAGGAGACCCTGGTGCAACTGGAGGGGAACAACAATACAGAAATCATAGAAATGGGGTCTGAAACTCTTGAGGGTGTTATGGTGCAAGTTTTGGAAAGAGCACGGGCGTGCGAAGCCGGAAATGGCTGCCATTTAAGCTATGTCATTTTTCATATGTGATGTAGTTGTGTTGCAAAATTTGACTTGTGCATATTAATTTTTAAAATGTCCTTTATATTGTACCTAAATTTCATGCATTTATTTGTAAAGTTAAGGAAGTCATAAAAAATTAAATCCCGTCAGTGTCTTTTGGGACACCTTGCATATATTGAGGGAAAAACAAGAAGAAAAGGGAGAAGAAATAGATGTATGAATAATTTATTTGTCTGTTATAAAAAGATGAAAGATTCTTTATATATATATATATTACCATAAGAGAGAAGAACTTTTCCAGGGCAACTGCTGTGAATTTGCCTTTAAAAGTTAAAATGTTACAAACATATTTTAACTAACCTACAGCTCGTTTATTTTTCATTACTGCTTGACACTGACGCTGCTACATATATTATACATACATACATACATACATACATATATATATATATACATATGGTGGTTGTCTACTCCTTAAAAAGAGTTTGACCACCTCCTGCACCTACACCTTAGCCCTTTCATGGCGTCTGATGTGGCTTTTTAAACCAGACAGTGTTTTGAAAAAACACCCACACAGATTGCACCTCTGATTTGCACTACCAATACCTGCAAGTAAGTTCTGCTCATTGTGGATCCTAACATGTCTTTTAAGACCCCCATATATATATAGCGAGAGCGAATGTAGGAGGACAAGACAAAGATTGAGAGATAAATGCATACACCCCGCTATGCATTTAACATCCAAATTTATATATCAAATATGTATATTGAAAACAAGTCTGTAACTTTACATATATTCACACTCGCATACAGACGCTTCCACACACACATGCACACGCATACGCACGCGCACAAATACATATAATTATATACATGTGTGTAACTATTAACATAGGTAACATCAGAAATGCACGATTTGTATATGTTATATATGTGTGTAAATGTGAGCGCGTGTGAGTGTGGATATTATAACCACCACATTTTCAATATGATTGTATTGTATCTGAAAACACCACCTAGATTTAGCCAGAAGGCACCATTATATTTAAATTACTTCTCTAAATAAGTTGCCTTTGTAGCGTGCCCAACATATTGTACACCTCGGAAAATAATATTTACCTCTGGAAACCAATAAGTTTTCACTAAATAATTAAAAAAAAAACTCTTTTCCTAATAAAGAAAAAATAACTATGTACCCTCTAAGCACAAAATTAAGCAAATTTTTAAAATCAATTTCGAAGTAAATTTATTAAAAGCAATGTATTTAATAAATATATTTTTAAATATTTTAAAATCCAAATACTTATCGGGGATTTTTTTAATTAAGTACAAACTATAAAAATAGCCTCATGCCAATCTAAAGACTACATTTGATAGACATTCGTTGTAGGCTAATGTGATTGTTTCGGCTAAAGAGTCGATGGTTCAAATTTTGTCACCAGTGTTTTGCACTTAAGTCTCGCTGCTCCTGACTGCATACTCACTGTGTGAAGCAGCAAGAGTTCTGTGTGAATGACTAATGTTCTGTTAGCTTGCACTGGTAAATCCAGTTCCTCTTATATCTTTGTAGGAGTGAATAAAAACACAATCCACAGAAAGTTTGCAAGAAATCCCTCTAGAGAACCTATTGCATACATCACTGACTCGATGAAGATCTGTGTTTTTAAGAAACTATTTAAACTCTTTTGTTATTAATGCTAATGCATCTTTTGACGTTCGACTAGTAAAAAGATACTTCTAATATTCCAGCTTTCTTGAAAGAAAGTGACATAGCTACAACAGAAAATCGAACTAGAGTCAGTGATTAGATACGTCGAATATTTTTCGCCCACACTAAGGCGTACCATTTCCCTGTACTTAAGTTTTTATAACATATAGGATCCTTTGTTTTTTGTTTCTGTTTTTAGTTATGATCTTTTTCTACTAAGCAATTTCTTTTATTTTACGATGCAATGCATTGCTATAAAACTTATCTTTGTTATTGACATTACAGTATTATATGTTCATTTCTGGAATCTACATTCGATAGAATTAAATATAAAACAAATTACAATAATCAAGAATTTTTGAATAATGTATATACTTTACTTCCTTCTATATATTAGCCATTAATTCAACTACATCTTGGCAGATATATTATTAATGATTGTCCGTCCAACAATCCACTAAAGGGTAGGTTCACATTTCTAAACAAACCTATCAGGGCAACACAACGCGAAAGCTATCAAATTTCCACTTTCTTTCAATTGTTTGGCATAATTGCATTCATGTACTCACTCCTTGTACGAATCTGATCGAAATGGGATGGTTTTCATCTGCCTATGCTGAGATATACGCAGTAAATTTAGTTAGTTTCAATATGGAAGAATTTTAATTGCCATGTATGATTGGCATTAGTTATTGCGTGTCGATGTCATAGATATTGCAAGCTGGCAGATGGGCAACTTTTTCTTCCTATTGGATTTCTATGATTCAGCAAGCAAATATATTTTATCATATATCATTAACAGCTAGAACAACGACTGAATCTCGTAATCGACAACAGTAACTCCTCCAACAGCATCTCGAAAAACAACTTCAACAGCATAAATAATAAGCATTTTTTTTTAAATACACATTTTCAAGTTTAGTTTATTTTATATATTTGTTTATATTACCTTCAGGCATTATTCAACATGTAGAATATGTTTTTGTATTCATTTTCTGCTATTTCACAATAAAGAAAAATAAACTATATCTGCGCCGACTATGATTGGTTGCTTAGTTTAATACACACTTCTTATTGTGTGATATAAAATTGATATTTGCAGAAAGAAAACTTTTTTGTATATAACATATTTGCAGAATTATACACTAAAATATGCGCTTATTCAAAATGACAACGAAAAAGAGGGCTTCTGGCACATTAAAAATATTAGTTCCAGATGAAGTGTCTCTTATTTTTGTTTCTTTTACATCTACGACTATTTTATTTCTACTATTTTTATCAAAACATGATATCAGTATATGTACTGTTCAAACTACGTGATACAGCTACCGCCTTCCTCTTTAGTTATGCCGTGTCGATGCGCCAGTCTATGAATGTACAAGCAAAACATCAGCTGCATACAGTTCTGTATTGTGAAATAGGTTTCTAGTGTTGGGGACACTGCCCTTTCTTTTCAGATTGTGCAGGTATACATACTGCTATATGTATTCGTGTGTGTTGACGGTGGACGTCATTAAATCTCCCCCATTAAATATCACCTTAATTCGTAGCAGAAAAATATTAATATTTATGATGTATTTCTTTAATAAACTCATCCTCATACTTTCTATTCCCCTAGAATAGTAGAATCGTGTTGTCTTCCTCACTACTATGCCCTCCAAAGGAACACGTACTTATCAGAGTAAGCTTACGAAACACCATTTCTACACGTTATTAGATATTAGATATTACAATCAACTACTTTGAGTATGAGAGGGAGAAAACGACCGTTAATTGAACTAGGCACACGTACCAAAAACCTGGTACTGCACACAGTTACACCACATAGTATCTGGTATTCCCTAAACTCCAATTAGTTCCTTCAAATGTTCCTGTGCTTCACTGATAATTCTTTAGAAAATTAAGCCACTCTTCAAATGTCTAACATACCAATGTATCGTGCTCTAGTTCGATGCTACCAGTGAAAACTTACGCCGTGAATATGAACAAATTATAAAGTGCTAAAGTTATGTATACAGTATTATCAGATCTTTGCTCTTTATAATGCTGGTTAGAGTGATATACTGATGTATGCAGGATCTCTGAATATATATGATCTAAGCAATCAAGAGTTAAATACCTCGGCTAATTATACCACGCATCATAATTGGGAACATACGAACTGTCGACCTTTGACTAACCGTTAAATTCTCTAGTAATTCAACCACCTTGGAATGCCTCAATAAATCACCTCGTTAGTTGAGTAGAACCTAATTATTCTAAGAAGCAATCTTTAAGCGATACGTCTAAATGTATTGTTATTTCCGAATAAATCAAAATTCTTATATAGATCTTTCTTTTCTACGCTCACCTCTTTTATATTCTCAAACTCCTTGTCACCTCCAACATACTTTATTATTATTTTCTCCAATCTTCTTTTCTCTCACTTTTTCTCGTGTTCTTTATTTTATTTTATTTTTTGTCCTTCTATATTTTCTCTTATATTTTTATAATTTTTATATATTTAAGAAAAATTTATTGTTTTTTTTTTCCTAGTCACTTTTCTTCCTTAGTTTCTTTTCTATCCTCTAATGCTAATTTTTCTCTTGAATCTATTTTTAATTGTCTTGTGTTTTTTTTTCTTTTTTACTCTAATCATAATTTATTATTATTATTAATATTATTCATCTTCGTTTCTTTTTTCTCTTCCTTTTATTTTCTCTTTCTTTGTATCTTCGTAGTTTTCATCTTCAATTAATTTTTCTTATGAATCAATTCATAGTTTTTTTCTTCTTTTTTTTTCTTACTTTCCTCATTGCTTCGTGTTTGAGCACGATAATACATCGTTTTCTTTCTAGTCTACTTAATCATCATTACCATCATCATTGTTTAAGACAATATATGTATATGTGTGTGTGTGCGTGTGCGTGCGTGTGTGTCTACGTATATGTGTGCGTAGTGTGTGTATGTGTAGTGTGTGTGCGTGCGTGCGTGTGTGTGTGCTTGTGTGCATGTGTGTGTGTGCGTGTTTGTGTGCATGTGTGTGTGTGTGTGTGTGTGTTTACACCGAATTATCTTCTTGACTGGATTATTGTGAGTATTTAGATTCTATTTCTGTCAAAATATTGGTATTTGTTCTGTTCATTTTGTTTTTCAGAAATGTCTATCTATAAAATGTTTAAGTCGTCGAGTATTGGACAGTCTTTAAAAACAAAACAAAAGAAAGAAAAATAAAAATGAACAATGAAAAATTACAATATTAGAGCAAAACGACAAATGTGTACAGAAACGAGGTATGGTGAAAGGAAATAAAGTGTTTTAAGAATTTTTATTGGTTTGGTCTTGAGGAAAGGAACTCTGCCCAGGGTCTTCTTAATTCTTTAAAGATCAATGAGATTTACTGATATTAATGGTCTTCTTCAACAATTAAAAGTTTATGGGTGCGTGGGAAATACGCTACAAATTTTGGAATTGTTTACTTCTTGCTTGTGTGTATTAATTTGCGTATTAATTTTCATTGTATTGAACCTGTTCTAGGACAGAAAACTCAGATGCATAACAACACGCAGGCATACATACAAACACACACACACACACGTACACACACACACATGCACAATAACACACACTCACTCAAACACACACACACACACACACACACACACACACACACACATATATATATATATATATATATATAT
>NC_068983.1:137942359-137950369 GCF_001194135.2 Octopus bimaculoides | reverse complement strand
ACGAGCTTCGGGCAGGACGCATCGTTACAACGGCTCATCCCATGGACCGCAGATTAAATTTGTATACGCAAATTAAATCTAGCCATGGAGGAATGTAGTGGCGGACAAAAAACAAGGCAGGAAAACAAACAGAAAAGGCTTTACGGCCAGACGAGAAAAATTATGTGTGTATGAACGCTGTGAAGCACGAACTTGAAGGGGACGAGTGGTGCGTGCGTTTGCTCGGCGATAGCCAAGGAAGGAAAGGATTATTGACCGGAAGCATGTGACCACGCCGGTGTAAAGGGAAGAGAGAGAGTGGTAGAGGGACATATGAACTTGTGAGCCGATTCATGTGTCTGCATAAATGATTTTCTTGGTTATAGTTGCAGTGCCTCTGTAAACCAATCTCCTACTCGGTGAACAAGCTTAAAAACAAATAGTAAAAACAGAGTGGGACTTTTGTTCTGGTCATCATTTTCAATGTTATGTAGTTTATGAATCACACAGGCATGTTACGTTTTTTCAGTGAATATAATTCACCCATGATGGCTCAAGGCGGATTAAACAACTCGTTGTATAAATCTTAATTGAATTTATGTTAAATGGCCAACTGACTTTCATAACTGTCCAGAGCAGCTATTATATTTAAACATGTCACTAGACAAGACATTGAGAGAAGCCTAGGCGATAATGTCAAATTTCTCCCTTCTCCTCTCTCTAGTACAGTTAACCTTTTAACGATTAATGTCACCGGAAATATATTCCACTCATTTGCAAGAGTCGCTTTCATAAAACTCTTAAGAATGAAAAAATATCCTTAAAAAATCTAGGAACTTGAAATACCCATATCTGAATAAATGAAGAAAAACTCATAAAGCTCATGAAGACTATATATCTAAAATGTCTACTGATAGTGGAAACCTGTTAATTAATATTTTAATGAATTTATAAAAATTCAGAATCGTTAGACCTTGAATGTTTAGTTACTGTTTATAAGATTGTAATGTTTCGGACTATTAAACTGATACTAAGATTTCTTTTTAATATATGCAGCTACAGTGCACTCGTCGATACAAATATAGTAACGCAACGCTACTCATGCACGAACATATAGGTTTACATTTTTAAGATATTTAAATTTCTTATTCATTAAAGTTAGTTGTGTTAAGCTGATGTCAGCGCTCGCTTACTGAGTTTTCACCAAGCGTGTGTTGTATATATTGCTTCGGTTTTTCTTAGCTTCCACCTTACTACTCTATCAATTATAGAAGTTGGATTTCATAGCAGTACATGATTTCTTTTTACAAACTATACATTCAGCCATTTCTCACTTATATGTTTTTCTTCTTTCCCCTATTCTTACCATTCACAAATGCATGGGATGTATTTATGATGTTGTATATGTAACTTATTCTCTAAATTTTATCAGCTAATCCCTTACAATAAGCTAGAGTCTCTTAACACTGCATAGTTAAAACAGAATTCAGCACATCTTATAAAACAATTGCTTATTGTTTTATAAGATGTTTTCCTTCTTCATAGTAAACTACATTGATGTTAATAGTAAGTTCCTGCTGTCTACAAGGATTTAAATCTCTTCAAAACCGTTCACTTAGCCAAGCTGCATATTTCAGTCTCATGCATCTTAGATCCAAATCTTGTAAGTATACTATGTAGATATTTGCCTTTGTTGTTTACAAAGTCTATCATCGATTTAGATATTACCCTTTCTTAAATACAATAGTAATATGTCTACGATATTATTAATTTGAATTTTCATGCATTCTTAAATATTTTCTTGTCTTGTTCCAATAACAATACCTTCCCTTTTGATGCCATTATAGACATGCTCCTCACATCAAGGTTGGTCATTTGTAAAAACATAATAGGCATCTTCTGAACATGTGTGCTATAAACTGAGTCAAACGTTTCTTATGAGGGAAAAATCATGTGGTCGACAAAATGGGTCAGTGGATGGCATGCTGAAAATCTGCAGCTATCGAAGTTCATTGAACTTCCTTCTGTCAACACTTCAAATGTAAGATCTTTTCTCTGAAAACGGAGGCTCGTCTAATCCGACGATGGAATCAATCTACAAACATTATTTTGGACTACCCAGAAACAGCAGTTGCATTTGCAATACTTTTCTTCAGCCCCTTTAATTCTTGATATCATTTCTATTCTGTATAAGTCATACCTTTTTCTATGTAAACGTACATATATTTTTTTGTATTTCGTGTATTTAATATACTTTGTATTTTGACCTGCCTAACTTGCTTATCCTTACATTCGTTTCTCTACCCGTTCAAGTTTAAACCTCTTGAGCACTACTAAGTATGTTCTATACGGAGAATATTTGATTGTCATCTATGAACTATATACATATGTATGCATGTATGTATGTATCTATCTATCTAATCATGTATATAAGCAGAAAAGGTCTCGTGCAAATTTTTGGAACGTGTTGGATGTTCCCACCCCAATTCTTCAACGTGATTATCCAGCTGCATGAAAACCAGTTGTACCAGGTCACTTATAACAACGACCTTTCCGAGCCCTTCCCTATTGCCAGCAGTGTGAAGCGAGGCTGTGTCTTCGCACCGACCCTTTTCACCATCGTCCTCGGTATAATCCTCTAGCAGACCACTAAAGACCCTGATAATAAAAATGGCATCTACATTCGGTGTTGTTTAGACGCCAGCCTCTTTAACCTGAGGCGCCTACAAACTCACACCAAAACGCAAAAAGCAACCCATCCATGGATTACTTTTCGCAAACGATGCAGCTCTGCAACGCATCGCCACTTGCTTTGCAGAAGCTGCTCGATTCTTTGGTCCAGAAATCAGTTTAAAGAAAACAGATGTTATCCATCAACCTGCACTACAGCATGAATACCGCTCCCTCACATCACCATCGGGCAGACTAAACGAATACAAGCCAATTCACCTAACTAGGGTGTACCAATATGTCAGACGCCAAAATTGATAACAGACTGGCCAAGGCAAACAGTACATTCGGCAGACTGTACACCGGAGTCTTGAACAATAACCATCTGAGGGAAGAGACCAAGATCAATGAACACAGAGCCATCCTTCTGACCACCCTCTTGTGCAGCTCAGAGTCATTTGGCATCCATCGGCACCGTCTACGACTTGAACAATTCCATCAGAACTGCCTTCATATCCTCCTCAGCATCTTCTGGAGTGACTTTGTCAAGGTCCTAGAGCAGGTGAAGTTAATCAGCATCGAAATACGTCTTCTGAAGACACAGTTATGCTGGGCAAAACCCGTTACCAGAATGGCGGATCATCTACTTCTCATGATCACACTGTATGACGAACTCTCCTCTAGTCAAAGTGGTGGAAGAGTACCAAAAAAGTACAAGGACTCTCTAAAGAACTGTCTTGATGCCTGCCACGTTGTTCACCACCTGTGGTCTGTTATTGCTGCTGACCGTGAAGCCTGACGTCTCCTCTATCCACCGGGCAACAGCCTCTTTTGAAGATACCCACCGGACTATCCTAGCAGACAAGAGAAAAAGGAGGAATAACGGGGACATTACAACCAGCCCTGATCATCCTACCTTCCCATGCAGCCTCTGCAGTCATACCTGTTTGTCCTGAATTGAATTCGTGGGGCATCAGCAAGTTACAACAAACATGGACATCCCCACTCCGTAAATCTTCGCTTGCGAAGCGAAACCAAGAGAGAGAGAGGGAGATTTATGCATGTATGTATGTATGTATGTATGTACTACAGATTTCTGTTTGACAGCTGGGGTTTAATATGGAAATTTAAGATGTTGTGTTAACATGATCTCTTTCTCAGGATCTTAAGGCTTCTCCAAATATATAAGATATCAACTGGATAGTCGGTTTCTCGCTAGGCTTGACTAAAACTTAACAGCAAAACTCCATCGGCCTGTTATACAACAGCCGAGAAAATTTAAAAGAGGAAACGCTTTCTGTAATACGCTGGTACAGGTTTCAGTGGGCATGATGCTCAGCCACTTGTGTAGTCTGGGAGGAAATTAAGTGTGAAAGAAATAGTTGTGATGGTAGAGAGCATTGTGGAAATGAAATAATAAGTGCAGCGCAGAACATACCAGTGGAATCGATTTAGACACAGAACAAATAAACACTTGGCAAGAGTAACAAATGCAGACGAGATATTGTATAGAAAAAATTTGTCTTAATAAAGTAGAGGAGCGCCTGCCAAAGGGAGTAAATGGACATGGCAACATGGGGCACAACAGAACTACTCAAATTATTAAGAAACATGTTATGTTATATTAGTGGACGCCTTGTAGTCCCAAGCATCTCTTATGGCCCTATATTTACTTCATCTTCATTTTTTAACAAATTACTTTCTACTGTTATCTTATCTTGTTTATCTTATTCAACTTATGCACTTCTGTCTGCTGGACTTGAGATACTGAATATAGTATTGAAAATGCATTTTATAGCAAGTGAGAGTCCGCTGTGGTTTATTTACATCAACCATAAACATATCCGTATATTCAAAAAGCCTATGTATTTATTGTGTTAGTATGTGTATATATGAATTCCTACTGGGTTTCGTAAGAGTTTGTATTTTTCTATCTAATTTCACATATTAGTGTATCTATATATGCCTACACGTATATTCCTATATATAACCAGAAACAAACTGTCACATTATTGGAAGTTTTCTACAGTTTCTTTTGCAATTCAGACAGCACTCCTCTTTTCCACCTGATTCAACTTGAAATCGTCTTGAACGAATTGATTGATACAGCTAATGTAAAATTTATTATAAAATGTTTACGCAGATAATGGAGCTACAGTTTTCTGGCAAGTGAATGTTTTCATTCTTAGTTATACCGTTTGTGTATGCTGTGTACAAGTGTACCAGTATATAACTCATGGGTTACGACAAACTAATAGTTAATCCTGGTTTGTTGTAAATTAATTTCTTTAGATTGGTTTCAGTTGTGTTGCTATGTAAGTATTCAGGGAAGGTTCTGCATTGTTTATTTGATATTTGTTGGTTAATTTATATATTTGCTTCAAGATCAGTTTTGATGTAGACGTGGTTGTCCAGATGTTTTCTAGGACAGTGTATCTCGGAGTATATTAAGCAAGTTTGTCCTGCATTTTATAAAGGTTTTTAGGTGGAATTTAAGGAAAATTTGGTTGCTGCTTTTAGAGAACGTGTAAAGATTCTCGTTAGCTTGTACCTAATAAAGTTTTCTGTATGTGTGAAGGGAACTCTTCAAAGGAATATAATATCTGGTCTTCTGGGTAATTGTTATGAAGTGTTTAACTTACATGTTGGTGTTAGAATTCGAATGCTACTTGTGAAGACACGTATCAAGACATCATATGGAACTTCTTTAATCTAATAACGGTACCTGAAGACATTAAGCAGCTTCTTAACACTTAGCTTCGGAACGTTTATAGATTCTCCATCAGCTCCCACTAACTCAACAAGTCATTCGAAAGTGCGAACAACATAACATAAATTTCATCAAAAGGCGCTCCATTTGTGTATTTAACCGGACATAAATGCAAAGCTCTCACACAATAAGGAAATTACGTAACATGCCATAGTGTGTATGAATTAATTAATTCTGCATAAGAATATATTTCAAGCGTTATTGTAAAGCAATTTTAGCGTTTCACTCCTATAGAGAACACGCGGATCTAACAAGCGAAGATTCTCATTAAGCTTCGTTGCAATTAGAATCACCAGGCCCTTTCAGTCAAACTGTTTATATATCAATCAATATCCAGAATAAATCATCCGGGAATTAAAATTGTCAATTAGTGCACAAGAAAATTATGTAACACACCACAGAACATGCGAGTTAATTCCATAAAAGATTATATTCAGAACCTTACTCTAAAGTAATTTGTGAATTACAAGCCCCAAATAGAACAAGGGCCTGTTCATTAATAAGTAGAAATATTGTTTTGATTTTGTGTGTACGCGTTTCTCCTTTGTTTTTCGTTTATGTTTTATTGGAAGAGCAATATAGTTTCATAAGTATCATTATATTGCTATTTCAACATCCTTTGTGGGAAATGCATCTTAACCCTGATGCGGTTATTATTTAAATATACGCTATGTAAATATCAAACCAGAAGTTTAGGAAAACATTCTAGAGGCAACTAAACATTTGCTTTGCAACTATCTCCTGCCTTAACTCTCCCTCTCTCTCACTCTCCCTCATAACTGGACACACACAGCTCAAACACATCTTGATTCGTCTAAACAAGCTGTTTACTCTGCGTTTTCTGTAACAAATTAAGAATTCATAGGGGTTGTGAGTGATGCTTAAATGAATTTAAATATATGGAAATAATAAATCTCTAATAGTACAGTCATATAAAAAATATATTCACTATTCCTGTTTCATTACCCGCATTAGTTTTCAGCTGGAGTAAAAACAGATTCACGTGAATCCAAACTATATATATTAAGTTGGCAACTAAGTTCACGCCGTTTTTTTAAATTTAAATTTTTAAAAAGTTTTAATAAAAAATAACAACTAATTAATAATGCATTCACGCTTGTCGTTTACAACTTCTTCCCAACGTTCAACAAGATTTTCAATACCTCGTTGGTAGAAATCATCCGATTTCGACTCGAAAAATTGATCCAACGAAGCTCTCAATTCTGCATCAGTATTGAACGAAACTCCGCGCATAGCATTTGAAAGAGATCGAAATTGGTGGAAATCCGTTGGTGCCAAATCAGGAGAATACGGCAGGTGTGGCAGCACTTCCCAACCATGCGTCTGAATGACTTCCTTGGTCATATTGGCGATACGAGGACGGGCGTTGTCGTGCAGCAGAACTCCATGCTGCCGATTAGGTCTTTTCTCTTGAATAGCCGTATTGAGTCGTTCCATCTGTTTAACATAGAGTTCCGCGTTGACCATTTGGTTCCGTTCAAGAAAATCGTAATGGGTAATCCCTTCCCAGTCTCACCATACGCACAACATCGTTTTACGCAGATGAAGATCTTGTTTCATGCGCGGTGTCGCTTGTTTACCGGGGCTAAACCATTCCTTGCGCTTTTTCATATTGATGTACAGGCACCATTTTCCGTCGCCAGTAACGATTCGGTAAAGAAATCGTTGCTTGTGTCCATGAGTTGAGCGGTGACGAGCAAGCAAACAAGCAGAGATTGTGGCTCGTTGACTTTTGTTGTTTCACTTAAAGCATGTGGGACCCATGCTCCATACTTCTGAACCTTTTCCCATCGAGTGGAGATGCTTCTCTATAGCAATATGGGAGCATTACATTTTCTCTGCCAGTTTCCTTGTCATTTGACGATAATTTTCGTGCAAAAGTTGGTTTAATCGCTCTTCATCGAACTCAACTGGACGGCCAAAATTTGAGGTCAAAATTCCCATTTTTGAACTTGGCATACCAATCACGAGCGGTTCTTTCAGCTATGGCACCCTCTCCATACACAAATGTTGCGAGCAGCTTTTGCTGCCTTAGAACCTTGATTAAAAGCAAAAAGAAGGAGGTGTCGAAAATGCTCGTTTTTCTTAACTTGACATTCCATTTTAATGATCTGAAAATAAACAAAAATTGACTAAAATTAACTAGAGAAAAAAAAAAAAATCGATTCCAAAATGTGTGTGGGTGTGTGTGTTTGTCTGTCTGTCTGTCTGTTTGTGTACGCGCGCGCGTATGCGTATGTGCATGTATGTGTGTGTGCGTGCGTGTGCGTGCGTGTGTGTGTACGAAATTTAGGCTAGCTAAATAGCTAAAATATGTTTGTGATATCTTTCAATTGCTAAAAGGCAAACTGACTGCAATAACCGTGGAGAAAAGTTCTCTCTTACGGTAAAAGGTGTGAAAACACCATATCTACTCAGTGCTTCTCAGAACTCTGGGCAGATTTTAAACCGTAGCTTTAACTAAAAAAAAAACAGTCAACAACATTGACTGAGTTGCGCAATTGAACCGCCCGGTCAGGAGAAATTCAGCTTTACCAGCGCCAAGTAGTGTTTAGGCATAAGCTAGATTT
>NC_068983.1:137932168-137939586 GCF_001194135.2 Octopus bimaculoides | reverse complement strand
TGTGTGTGTGTGTGTGTGTGTGTGTGTGTGTGTGTGTGTGTGTGTGTGTGTGTGTTCGTGCGTGCGTGCGTGCGTGCGTGTGTCTGTGTGTGTGTATTTTTCGATCTTGACTCTTTTTAATGCCAGATATAGTTTCTTAAGATCTCGTTTCATTACTGTGCTTAAATTCCAAGAAAATATCAACCAAACATCCCATAAATTGGCCACGCATCTATCGTTATGCATGAAACGTATGTTCTACAAATAGTTGCACACGTCAAAGAGAATTTGCATACCAACACACAATCTTGTGTATAGATTATACATTAATTGTCACACCCTCGTTTTACCTTCTTCAAAATAATATTCTTTGTTCCACGGTATTATCAAATGCTTTATAGTAGTAGTAGTAGTAGTAGTAGTAGTAGTAGTAGTAGTAGTAGTAGTAGGAAATTTGTGGTTGACTTCGTCTTTTATTCCTCCTGTACGTTCATTAGATATAGTCATGTTCAGTGATTCAATCGATTGAATCAATCAATTATACAACGTATCGTATAATTTTCTTCAAATCAATATTTTGATCATAGAAATCATCAGAATCATTATTGTTGCAGTTGTTGCTTTTGTTGTTATTGTTGTTGTTGTTGCTGTTCTTCTTCTTCTTCTTCTTCTTCTTCTTCTTCTTCTTCTTCTTCTTCTTCTTCTTCTTCTTCTTCTTCTTCTTCTTCTTCTTCTTATTCACATTATTATCATAGTAGTTGTAGTAGTAGTAGTAGTAGTAGTAGTAGTAGTAGTAGTAGTAGTAGTAGTAGTCATGAATTGAGAAATATATTTAAATTTCCTTTCTTAACAAATGCTGTGATTGTATCCCTTAGCAATATTTAACGCTCCTCGTATAGCTATCAAATAGGATGGAAGGCACCATTCCTTCACAGTTCTCAAGGTATTTTTTCTTAATTCAACAACAGCTAAGTCCATGCTTTACCTTACCTTTCCTGCTCGCTTCTATGCAACGTCATAGTTATTTTTTATTGATATCTTGGTCATGGAAAATAATGTTAGGTCTAAGATATGTAATAATAGTTGTCTATCTGAATGCTAAATTTCCATACTTTAGCCTTGTTATTTCCCAACACAGACGATTATTCACATAAATACCACACAGTTATTTTGCTTTTGCTTCTGTTTCTTTCTGTTTTTATTTCTTAGGGGGGTTAGGATTGGGTTAGGTGCTAATACATTAGTTTACTATATTGTCGTGTTTCTAGTTATATTTTACCGGAGCTAGTGCGGGCGGCTGAATACAAGGAGATATATTGTTTATGAAAATACACAGCATAAGTGTTATGTCATCTATATTGCAGGACATGTGGGTAATTCCATATAGCTAATGGTGAGGCAGTGAATAAACACAATCGTTAGAGTGTCGGATAAAATACCTCACGTTATTTGTTCTGAACTTCTGCGCGATGAGCTCAAGTCCCGCAAGGGCCAGCTTTGCGTTTCATCCTTTCGATGTCAATAAAATTGTACCAATCTAGGCTAGCGGACAGGCAGAGCTTTTAAAGAGTCGAGCGATAGATCTTGCGGAATTGCTTTGTATTCTGACAACAACGCCTGTGACGATACTAGCGCTAGGTTGTATAGACCCAAGTTAGCAGCCTTTCCTTTGGATAAAAGACCGACATTTTGCCATCAGATGAAACATCCCACGCAAAATGAGAGTTTGTTGCGTTTTTCTATTTAATGTATTTATTTTATCGTTCACTATTTCGCCACTATAATTCACGTGAGCAAACACCCACATGTTGATCTGATATACAAAATGCCATGCATTAAGTGTGAGCTTCAATACAAGGTTTGATCTTTTGAAATATATAGTTTCCATTTTTCCTTCATTTCCTAATGCATAATAGCATCCAGTTTCAATGAGCATAGATACTTGTATACACTGTCATCTCATAAGTTTATTCCATTAAAATGTACTATCATCCCTCTCTTTATTGCTCAAGCCGCAGTTATTATTATTGTTATTATTATTAGTAGTATTAGTATTAGTGTTATTATTATTATTATTATTATTATTATTATTATTATTATTATTATTATTATTGTTGTTGTTGTTGTTGTTATTGTTATTATTGTTATTATTATTATTACTATTATTATTATTATTATTGAGTGAAAGAGCAGTGCATGCCATCAAAGTGACACTGGGGTAAAATATACGAAGTCCAGTATACCCATCATGACTACACGTCTGATAAGGGTACACCATATACATGCATCACAACTAAATGTGCTCGACATTGTTTTCTAATATAAAGATAAACAGCGGATGACCTTGCAGGTGGGGCCTAGTTAGAATTTTCTTCAGGTCAAGTAGCCCATCCCGCTCAAAAGGTTCCTGAACAAGGGTTGTTTAAGGATGTTGAACGAAACACCCTTGTTTCTAGGGGTGAATTATTCAAATCCCAAAGAATTTCGCTCCCCCACTATTCTTGCTCGTGATCAGAGATGCATATATTGTCAGCTACTAAGGGACATGCTCAACTGGTTAAGGTCAAACTTCCTGGCCGTTTACCAAAATTTGAAACCATTATTATTCATGTTGTTGTTGTTGGTGTTGTTGTTAAGGCGGCGAGCTGGCAGAGTCCGTAACAGCCTGGGCAAAATGCTTAGCGGCATGTCGTCTGTCATTACATTCTGAATCCAAATTCTGCCGAAATCGACTCTGCCTATTATCCGTTCGGGGTCGGTAAAATAAGTAGCAGTTAAACACTGGGATCGATGTAATCTACTTACCCACTCCCCACCAAGTTTGCTGGACTTGTGCCAAAATTTAAAATCACCATTGCTGTATTGTTGCTGCTACCACTGCTGCTGCTGTATGGATAGTGCATTGATGTTGATGCATTCACTCGCGCCGTTGGTGTGCGAAAGACATTTTATAAGCGTAACCTGTGTAGAAAACAGGGTAAATTTTATTCAATTAAATTCTCCCCACTTTTAGAAAAGAAAGGAATCCTACAGAACATTTTTTTTTTTGTTCCACTGCATCTCGTTCGGTTATTAACACCTCCCTCACAATTTGATTAATACATTCACGTGGTTGTGTCGCGTAACCCTTTTTTTTTTACAAGGTGCCTTTTTCATGATTTTTTAGTTTGATAAATTACTTTATTTGAATATTTTAAATTTTCTTCTGGTTCAATTTGATTCATCATGGCGTCAAGTCAACCAAGCAATATCCACATCAAAAACATAATGGAAATAAGCATATCTACTAGCACAATACAAAACATATATAAACGATCCTGCTTTGTTGCGAGATATGCATTTCTATAAACAGTAAATCTTGCATGTTCAAAAAAAAAAACGTTTAGTGAGTGGTTTTGATAAATTCTTTGGATCCAATAGCTACAAAGGCATTGACACTTATACAGATAAGAATGGTGCCGAACAAAAATTCACAAATGGAGGTACTTTGACCAAAAGTATCCCTAACATTCACTTGCTAGTGCGGAAGAGGCACTGTCCGAAGTGGAACAATGGAAAAGTTGCATTCATAAGGATTCCATTCTTAACAGAAAAATTTACGCCGGAGTGAGTAAGCATAATACTGAAATGCCTATGAATCACGAATAAGGAATTTTCTATGCACCTTTGAAGAATCACATTGAGAGATCTCTGGCAAATTCATGCACAAGCGTCCATAGAGAAAGATAAAGCCAACACGTGACTTTCAAATCCCAGCAGAATTTTGTCTTTTTACCCCACATCAGACGTCTGTAAATATATTCTTTCCTGGCGAAAAGTTGATAAACCAAAGCAGTTAATTGTTTTTTCTCCATCTCCACTTATTCTTCAGTTATTTACTATATTTTGCTTCATTACATGCTTTTGTTATTTGTAGACGGGAAGGCTTTGACACTTTGTCTAATCAAGGACCATTCAATAACAGTTATGAGATCTACGCATCTCAACAAGAGTCAACAATTTTATTATCTGCCTTTTATGTGATTTCACTTCTCGGTTTTTTCTTTTTTTTTTTCTTTGTAACTATCTTTCAATTCATCCTCCTGTTTCTATATGTTGGCTTCATTGAAGACAGAAAACATTGGTTTGTTCGTGTTTTGTAGTCATTTGTGTAAAATTTTCCACTTACTAAACATTTATGTAGTCTTACAGTAGATATTTAAATGTAGTTTTTAACAGCATAAGAAGTCGCCCACACCCTACTACATTGTATTCGCGGTAAACATCTTTAAATTTAATTTAAGATCGCATAGTCTAAATGCGGTCATCATTTTTCTTGTGTTTCTCTACTTTTGCTGGATCATTTAGCACCCATTTTAGAATATTATAACAATAACTTAGGAGAAAGATCTGGGGAATAAGCTTAGTGGGGAAGAACTTCATAGCCAAGTTCCCTCAACTTCTGGAGCGTCATTAGTGAAACGTGTGGGCGAGCATTATCAGGAAGAATGATTGGTCTTCTTCTATTGACCAGTCTGCGACGGAGAAGTAGCAGTTTTTCGTTCATGTTGGCAATTTCATGGCAATATGTTTCTGCAGTAATGGTTTTTCCGGGTTTTAAGAAGATATAGTGGATGAGTCCAGCAGTACACCACCAAACACTAACCATAACCTTCTGTTTGAAGAGCTCGGGTTTAGGGAAGGTTTTCGGTACTTCATTTCGGTCCAACCACTGCGAAGAACTTTTTTTTATTATTGTACAGAATCCACTTTTCATCGCAACTTACAATACAGTCGAGAAATGGATCGGTCTGGTTACGGAGAAGCAGCGAGCAAATTTCATATCTGCGCATTTTTTCTGATTTTCATTCAAATCGTGTGGTTCCCATTTGTCGAGTTTTTTTTTTATTTTCTGATCGCATGCATATGGTTGAAGGCAGTTTTTTGACTAACTTGAAGTTCTTTTGCCAGTTCTTGAGTGGTTTTACGTGGATCTTTCTCAATGGCGATCTTTAATTGACCGCCATCGATGTCAGATGGGCGTCCACTACGCTCATGGTCTTCAAGGCTCAGGTCTCCACTGCAAAATCGCTTAAACCATTTTCGAGCTGACCACTCACTGGTCATTTCCTCACCAAACGTTTCGTTGATATCGTGAGCAGTTTCAGCTGCTTTACATATCTTTTGTTGAAGTCGAATAGCAAAATTGCTAGTATATTGCGCTTCGACAGTTCCATTTCAGATGATTGTAACAACGAATTCATTATTACCCACAGGGGGCTAAAGATATAGAGGGGATAGTACATACACCTCTTCATTTGCGATGAATAAAGGTTTGGCCTTTATTTAGATTGTTCCCATTTTTGTCAGGTACTAATTTGTTTGTTTTTGCCGATTTCTATACATGGGGAAATAATCGAACATTCAAACGAATGTTCGATTATTTCCCAAATTTTTATTCGTCAGATTCAAAATAAAAACTTATTAAATACGCATTTACCTATTAACTTTGAGTTGAAGAATATGTATTTTACGTGTCTTATTTGATGGGGAACGGAATCGAGTTGGTTATTCATTTAAATGGCGCTCTGGTAGTTTGTTTACACGTAGTGTCGGATCACCGACTACTGTTAACATTTCGTAAAGTGAAGATCAAAAGGTATTCCCACACAGTTATCATTCAACATTTCATCCTTTTTTATATTTGATTTGTTTTTTGTTTTTTTGTTTTTTTAATTGGTGCTATTTGATTTTTTTCGATGAACATTCTGTCATGCTAAACACCACCCCGTGTTATTATTGGATAGTTAAAATAGATAGAGCGTCAAACAAAATAGCTTGTGATATTTGTTCATTCTGAGTTCAAATTCTGCCGAGGTCAAGGATCAGTAAATTAGTGGGCCAATCAAAAACCGAGTCGTTATCGCCTATTCTTCTTCAGGTCCATGCTCATATAAGAAATTATTACAACTGAGTTTAAATCACAGCCACGTTCCGGAAGGATCTGCCAACAATGTGCTAACTGGAGAACGAAAACGAAGATGGTCAGACCCCTGAGGTGCTCTAATCCGACCTGGACAGTGGTTTCTCACTCGTGGGTGTGTGGCGGGGTTACCTAATTTGTGTTTTCATTGCTCAAATTGTTTCAATTATTCTATGCTTTATGTGATGTATTAATTTTATGTTCTTTAGGTTCCCATATAATATCTTCACCGCCTATTCTGGTTTTAGATATCTTCTTGCCTATCTCCACGTTTTTGTAACCTGTTTTAAACATTTGAGTCTCTGTTTTAAAGAAGCTAATGAGTTGGAGCAACTATTAGAGTATTGAAAAATATATCTTGTGGCACATATCATCAAATCCATATCATTCCTCCCACTGACGTGGAAGTTGCTCAGTGGAATAATCACTGGGGAAATATACATTTCTTGATGATAATGGAATTGTCTCTGTTTAATAGAATTGTAAACGAAATTGCATGAGAGCTAAAGACCAGCTACATATAGTTAAAATGATGATGAAAAATTGTAAGCAAAAAAAGACAAATTTAGCAATGGTCTAGATAAATAACTGCAAAACTTGTGGCTTTGCAGATATGATATCACAATTGTGGATCGTTGAATGTTACATGTTTTGGGTTGCAATGTCAAAGGGTTCTTTCCTTTTAGAAAAACAATGGAAATCTGGAAGACTGACTTCATATCCTATTGACAGAACCTAAAATGTTATGAATTAAGAGATAGATTTTCAATGAGACTCCTATACTATTTGTTTTGTGCACAAACCTTTAACATCGCTACTAAAAAAATAACATCTAGATATGAGTTTAAAGTAAAACATAAAAGATCAGCTGACTTAAGCTTCATCCTTGCCATTCAGCTTGAAACCATCCACAAAGAGTCAGAAAATACATAAGAAATGAGAAGGAACGCTCTTGGGGTAACAAGCGAATGGTACTGAATGGCTCAGATAGATGGCCATTCACTGGGCAGATATCGCTTTACGTTGTAGGGATCCAGCTGCGGAAGACGGGGCTGAAACCGGCTGCCATGAGTATGGTCATCGACCCTATTGAGACTTTATCAAAACTGAAATATTACAAATTTAGCAGTCTCAGTTCTCAGATTCTGGCCTGCTTCACATATTACAATAATGTAATGCGTTTTCGTTTCTTTTTGCATATGTTAATTATTATTGATCTTCTATAAAAATGAAGCTGGATCCCTTAATTTGCTACTTTTTCTATACACAAATTAAGAAGATATCTTGCGGAACAGTCGTTATTTTAACGAGATATGTATATATATTTATGTATATATGTGTGTATATATCTATGTATATATATATATTAATTTTATTTTTTTATAAATTGATTTTAATTGAGTTTTTACCTGTAATTTGGGATTTTGTCCCTAATATTATATATATATATATATAAGTATCAATACATATATATATA
>NC_068983.1:137930797-137931135 GCF_001194135.2 Octopus bimaculoides | reverse complement strand
ACACATACACACAAACACACACGCACGCACAAAAACATACACATACACACACGCGCGCATACAAAATACACACACACACGTACACGTACCCAACACCTACAACCCCACACAAACACGAACACACACATACTCAAAAAACCGCCTGTTGACTTTCTACCTACACTGTCTATAAGCGTCCACTAACCATTCCGGCTACTAACTTCTTCCACTACGTCATACACACACACACACACACACAAACACACTAACAGATAAACCACCAAACCATGCACACACACACACACACACACCTACATACGCACACACACGTTCTGTTATCACACACACACTCGCAGACT
>NC_068983.1:137923085-137930225 GCF_001194135.2 Octopus bimaculoides | reverse complement strand
ATATATACACACACTCATCACTCGCACGCACGCACGCATGCACACACACACACACACACACATACACACACACATACACACACGCACCATATGTGGGCGATATTTTCAGTCAAGACGGTGCGACCGTACCTGATTCTTCAAGTGTTTCTGCATTAATTTACTAGATTCCTGACATTTAGCAATGGTTTCTCCCAAGTTGGTGCGCCATTTTCTATCATGAATAAAACTGTCGGCAGTTTTGATGACATGGGTATGTTAATAATAATGATAATAATTCATTTTTTTTCTGCTAAAGGCACAAATCTGAAATTCTGGGGGAATGGACTGGTCTATTACATTGACTTAAATTGCTCGACTCGCAAAAGACGAATGGTAAAGTCGACCTCATTGGAATTTGAACTCAGAGCGTAAAGCCGAAAGAAATGATGCCAAGCATTATGTCCAATTCGTGATTTCTATATCTGACGAAGGAGCAACACAAATTAAAAGCATTAAATTATGTTAGTGATGGCATGTATTGTTTGGGTTTACGTGTCTAATAAAAAATATGAGAAAATACAAAATTATTAACACCTGCTCAACCGAAATATTTCCAAACTTAGTCATTGGTTTTCTTTATAATATTTATATAGCCGAACAGACTTGGAAAAAATATCTGTGTATTTTGAAGCGTGAACTTTTTGTATAGTTTTGTTCATTTGTGTTTGGTTTTCGTTATTTTTTGGTAGGTGTTATTATTTGTCTGTTTCCTAACTAAATGTCATTATGCTGAAAGAAATGCGATCTTAGATTCTCACTCAATGTCAAATTTGAAACTATGTAAAGAGCCGTTATTACTTTATGCTATTGATCAATTAAGCCATGAGTAATACTTCTTTATATTTAAGTAGGTAGGCGAATATATTTGTTGGTGTTGTTGTTGTTGCTGCTATTGTTATTTGTTATTGTCGCGGTTACTGTTGCTTCTACGTCTGCTGTTGTCGCTTTTTTTTTTGCTTTTTTTACATACTAGACAAATAATTCAAATAGACATAGACACGTAAACATGGGTACAACAAAGAAATTCCTGTGAGTTTATATATATTGTAGAGTTAAAGTGAAATACCAATTAGTTACATTTTATGAACAATACCTGTCAGAAATAATCCAATAAATCATCTCATTGGACAGCTTCTATTTATTTTAATTGCTTCGGAATTTCTTTATGTTAAAGTTTATGAGTTATCTTATAGTTTCAGTGGTTTTTTCTTGAAGAACAAAAACGAAAGAGACAAAGAGAGACGAGAGAAGAAATACTTAGTTTTGCTGTGATCTTCTTTCTATATCTTCCCATTGAATTTCATATCTGAAGATTTGTCTTATCTTATTTACATCCTCTATCTTTGAAAAAAGACTGGATTTTTCTGTTGAACATAATGAAATACACTGGCAATACACACTTAAACACAGCACATCCACGTATGTGTGCCGATCTTTGAGCATATATCAACATATTTTATAACGTGAACAATGTGTGTATATGTGTGTGTGTGTGTGTGTGTGTGTGTGTGTGTGTGTGTGTATGTGTGTGTGTACATACATGTATGTTTGTATGTATGCATGTATGTATGTATATATATATATATATATATATATATATATATACATAATGCGCGTTATGAAATATTTCTTACATCTTATATTTAATATTTTCTGTTTTTGCTACCCTCCATCTCCTACCGAAATTTGGCTTTTGTTGTTTAGCCATAAATTAATCAAATGACTAGTTCGATTAATCAATCAACGTCTTAATCTTCCAACATCTAGACATGAAAACGTTTCTCTATTGACAATATATTTCCAGTTAGTCTGCTAATGTTATTTTAATAGTAATGTTGCCAGAGCTTGAAAGAGTGAATCGTTGCTGTCTCCATCGATATTATGATGAACTGTCGCTGTTGAATACATAGTCTGTATCGTATCAGCGGCGTTCAGCTGTGGCCAATACACTGAGCTTTCCGCAACCGCTCTTACTGTGAGTTCATTGCATTACTTAGTCAGCGGTTCAGTGGTTCATGTTCTGAGTTCCAATTCCACCGAGATCGACTTTGCCTTTAATAATTTCGTGGTCGATGAAATGAATACCAGTCGAACACTGGGGTCGATATAATCGACTTACCGTCTCCTCGAAATTGCTGGCATCGTGCCAAAATTTGAAACCATTATTAAGCCAGTGGTGAATCCCGATTGTAAGAGATCTTTTCGAGCCTTCCCGAGCTAGTGCAGACAATACTATCAATATTCAGTTTGAATATGAAGTCAGTGTGTTCTAGTCGCAAAATCTTTAGAGATTAGATAATTCCAAAAAGGTAGCAGTTATAGGAATGCAGGATTCAGCAAGTGTTTAGTGTAGAATCTGGGTGGAAAAAGAGTAGTGTTAACGCGTGCTGCAGGGTGTATCTAATAGACCTAAAGGGATCAGATGTGCTGCTGCCTGGTTCAGAAAACCAGAAGCCCTTGAGACGACAGTATTAACCGTATGGAGGATTAAAATATACTTATGTGCGCCCGTGGTTGTATTTTATTAGTTGGTGGGTGTTTGCGAATCTGTTGGATAGCATTGACTGTAGATTCACTAAAGGATGTTCAGCTGTGTAGCAGCAACGTTGTCTTGTACCTGTATAGTAATGAGAGAGAGAGAGAGAGAAAGAAAGAGAGAGAGAGAGAGAGTGTGTGTGTGTGTGTGTGTGTGTGTGTGTGTGTGTGTGTGTGTGTGTGTGTGTGTGTGTGTGTGTGTGTGTGTGTGTGTGTGTGTAGGTTTATGTGTGTTTAGGTGTATATGATATACAGCAGTACGCTTTCAGTGGAGATGACGTCACTCCCACACGATCTCCTAACTCTAAATATATGTTGTTTTCGACATCATAAAGATTTATAAAGCTTCGAGAAAACGTGAAAGAGTTATTTTGGGGGGGGCACTGGATTTAGAAGCACATATAAAGCTATAGATAATAGTATGTAAATATTGGGCTGAAAATCGCTTTTGACTAAAAAAGAGTTGAAAGCTGCTGATTCCAAGAAAGAAATATGTTATTTTACACAAGATCAACCCTGTTAGAGCGGACCTATGTTCAAAGATATTACATCTGTAACCATCCCGTTTTTATATCGTTACCTTAAAAAGATACAGTGATAGCTGGTGCTTATTTCTAGTAAATCGGGGGATTGTAAGGAAATTCTTTTCTTAGGCTTATCTCTAAATATAAAACGCTTGATTGTTTGCATGTTTGTTTCAGTAAGCTTGAGTGTGTAAGCAGTTTGTATCTATATTTAGTAGTAGTAGTAGTACTACTACTACTACTACTACTACTACTACTACTACTATTAGTAATAATAATAATAATAATAATAATAATAATAATAATAATAATAATAAAACTCTAATATCTACAACTTCTATGAATACCTAACCTTTTCTTTCTCCTTGAGTTTTCGAAAATGTAAACATCCCTTTTATTGCAAAAAACACTACTGTATTCTCTAACAGGATGGACAAACCAACATCTCAAGAAAACTTTAAAACTTTAATATATTAAATTTTGTATGAAACTTATCCCTAACTTCCCAAATATGTAAACATAACTTTTATTGCAACAACACAATTGAATTCAGAAATTCAAAAGAAAAATTCATCGATGTGAATATCAGGTGTATGTATGGATAGGTGCGCTTACGTGGATACTATGGACTTTTTTACTCCCTTACCTTTACTCCCTCTTCTCACTTAGCGGTCTATAGCTCTTTTGTCTTAATAACGGTCAACCACACAGTGATTTTCCTTTGTTTAATGGTCATTTTCATAGGAATTATGCTGAAAGAAAAGCGATCTTAGATTCTCACTCAATGTCAAATTTGAAACTATGTAAAGAGCCGTTATTACTTTATGCTATTGATCAATTAAGCCATGAGTTTAATTTATATTTAAGTAGGTAGGCGAATATATTTGTTGGTGTTGTTGATCGCATTTCTTTCAGCATAATGTATGTATGTATGTATGTATGTATGTATGTATGTATGTATGTATGTATGTATGTATTATTGCTTTCTCTACCTGTAATTACAAATAGAACAGGTTGAATTGTTTCTTCTCAAGGGCAAGATCAGCGCTCCCAGTGGTCGCTGGTAGTAGTAAACACATTTGACCTCTACTGACGCAAAGGGTGTGAAGATTCTTTTGTCTCTATGGCTGACCTCCCCACCAACTGCCGAATCTATTTATAGACCTGTAGAGTTGGATCTATTCACCAAGCTGCTACTTCCCCACCCCCATTTCTTTCAACAACCACATATTTATGATTATCTCAAGTACTAATACAAGACAAAAGTTGAAAATAAAGAACATTTCACAAAATCTTTTAATAATAAATGGAAATAGTAATAATGATAATAATAGTGGTAGTGGTGGTGATGGTGATAATGATGATATGCTGCAGCTGCTAACGCTACAAATACTACAACTACTACTATTCTGATAGCACAGGAATCTGAGGCCCAAACAATAATACCAGTGATATCAGTGATGATAATAATAATAATAGTAATAATGAAAGGAACGAGTGGAGTCTTCCTGAGTCTCCCCATGTCCTGATTAATGATATATCTAGTGATGGTGTCACAATAAAAACACTGGTAATTGCGCAACCTGATAATCGCCACGTCATATGAGTGATAATGAATAACCAAAATATTGTGAATAACGGTGGTAATGAAACTGAAGCCAATGATGGTGACAGTGTTACACCCGGTAGACTCAGAGATTCAGGTCCGGCTCCAGCCTGTCGATATCCAGAAAGGGACCACCACACACGGCGTAGATGGAGCAAGAAAATTAATGCTGTGGTCATGGAGTTTTACTACCTGAGCAACCCGGTAGATAAAAATGGTGCTCAAATTAGGGTTACCGACAACGTATGTATGATCATTGGAGAGAAAAGGGATTGTTTCAACTCACGGAACAGAGACTATGTGATCAAGCTAAAGCAATAAGAAAAAATCGTTGGTTCACAGAAGTAGAGCACGAAGCTATCAAAAGACGGGTCATGGAAAATAGCAGCAGAGATAATGATGAAAATACACTTTTTTACTAATAAAAGTAATCTCATAGCACAGGAAGGGAACAGTGGTAGTTTACTTGACTAGAGACATGTAGATGATCTGAAAAAAGACAATAAAACGAATGGCGACATGACAGATGAACAAAAAGCAATCTACGAAAGAATAAAGGCAAGACTAGAGGAGGACGATAGCGACATTAATTGCAATCTTAAAAAGGTTGACAGGTGGAAGCTGAACCAAGAAACGAAAAATGTCGATGATATTCTGAAATACATCAGAACAAACAACATCACAGAAACAAATAACTTGATCAAGGCAGCAAGTATTGTTGTAGCAGAAAATGTGGGTGTTGATGTCAAGAAAAGAAACATAATGGGAGTGACAAAAGAAAAAATCCATGGTGGAAAAGAAGAATCCAGGCAGGGTGAGACATGCTCTCGAAGGAAATCTCTGTGTTAGACCGAAAAGAGAAAGGGGAGCTTAAAAGTGAACAAAAATATAGGGCATTGAAAAGGAACTATAATATTGAAAGAAAGGGTCTCAAAGTGGTAATGGAGCAACTAAAGCAAAGATAGTAAGATACGACCAAACAATGAAGGGTTACCACCAGAATAGGTTATTCAGAGTAGATCAGAAGAGATTCTATCAAGAAATGAACGGAAGATGTACAGATGAAAAGTTGATAATACCAGATAACATTGAAAGTCAAAGGTTTTGAAGTGACATCTGGAGCAAAGACAAGGGGCACAAGAAGGATGTTGAATGGTTTCAAGAACTGAAACAGCAAGACAGGCAGAACTAGTCATTTCAGTGAGGAAAACCAAATTGTCCTTCAGTAATGTATTCCTTTGAGAAGTTAATATTAAAAGGGGAATCTTCCAAGGTGATTCGTTTTCTGCGATACTTTTTGTAATTGTACTAATACTCCTAACAATGACACTTAGAAAAGTTAAGATGGGTTACCGATGTGGGAAGAAAGGCCAATCATTGAACCATCTTCTGTTTATGGGTGACCTGAAATTGTTTGGGAAATCTGAAAAACAGAGATTCCTTAACCAAAACAGTCTAGAAGTGTGGTAGGGACATAGGTATGGAATTTGGAATTACCAAATGCTCAGTACTTAATATGAAAAGAGGGAAGAGAGCAGCCTGCAGAGGATTGCGGTTACCATCAGGAGAGACCATGGGTGAACATGACGGTAGTGGGTGTAGATATTTAGGTATTTTTGGAGCTGGATGACATTCTACACAGAGTATTGAAAGTCAAGGTCCGCGATGCGTATTAAAAGAGGGTGAAGATAGTGTTGAAATCTCACCTGAATACCAAATATCTGATTACCGCAATAAATATCTGGGCAGTTGCGGTGGTCAGATATAATGTGTCCATTCACAAATGGACTAAGGAGGAAATATGAACACTGGATAGAAGGACGAGAAAGTTGATGACGTTGCATGGGGCGCTACGCCCTACAGCAAACGTAAACAGACTGTATATGAAGAGAAAGAATGGTGGCAGAGGACTAATTGGTATAGACCATTGCATAAGGAGTGAAAAGAGAACGCTTACCGAGTATTTGATAAGTAGTGATGAAGACCTGCCGAAATATGCCGCGAAAGATAGTGTAAATGCAGATGAAATGATGGGCAACGAAGAGTTTAACCAAAGAGCTAAGGAGAAGAGAAAAGAAGACCTTGAAAGGAGAATGCATGGACAGTTTGAAAGGAATACACAAGACATTAAGGATAATACAGCATCGTGGGCTTGAGCGAGGTGATTTGAAGCGTACCACTGTAATCCTAACCATTGCCGCACAAGACCAGGCTCTCGCTACCAATTCAGTGAAGTATAACATCTATAGAACTTCTGACACCCAGAAATGCAGACTCTGTGAAGAGAGTGTGGAAAATTTGACCCACTTGGTAAGTGGATGTGAGAGCCTTGCACAAAAAGAATACAAGCGTCGTCACGATAAAGTGTGTGTGTATATTCATTGGCTCTTATGCTGCAAATACCAATACGAAGTAACAGAGAACTGGTATGAGCAT
>NC_068983.1:137920716-137921817 GCF_001194135.2 Octopus bimaculoides | reverse complement strand
ACTCTGTGAAGAGAGTGTGGAAAATTTGACCCACTTGGTAAGTGGATGTGAGAGCCTTGCACAAAAAGAATACAAGCGTCGTCACGATAAAGTGTGTGTGTATATTCATTGGCTCTTATGCCGTAAATACCAATACGAAGTAACAGAGAACTGGTATGAGCATGTACCAAGTAAAGTTATGCAGGAGGATGGAAAAGTAACGATACGCTGGGACTATGAGTTTCAGACGGATCGTGTAATCGAATACCGTCGGCCGGATATTGTCATATTGAATAAGAGAGACAGATACTGTCAGATCATTGATGTAGCCATACCAAATGACATGAGTGTTGTGAGTAAAGAGACTGAAAAAGTCACCAAGAACTCCGAATTGAAAGTGGAAATGGCAAGACTGTATGGAATGCGAGAGGAAAATGTAAAAGTGATACCAGTGGTGATTGCAGCGTTGGGCTCAATCCTACTGAAACTTCAAAACTTCTAAGGTAACTGGAAATCCTATGCAAGATTGGTGTCTTGCAAAAAGCAGCCTTATTGGGCACAGCGCATATCTGTCTGAGGTCCTTGTTGTGACTTGACAGATGACTAAAGACTCCGGTGCATTTTTACCTACACTGTGTTACGAAGGAATAATGAGCAACAGCAAATACCACAGAATTGCTTGTCAGTTGCTTGATCTTAACCAGTTGAGCATGTCATTTAGTGGCAGACGATATGTGCATCTCTGATCACGAGCAGAAGTAGTGGTGGGGCATCATAGTCATGTGTTGATAGGAATTCTTTGGGGTTTGGATAATTCACCTTTGGAAACATGGGTATTTCGTTCGACATCCTCAAACAACATTTATTCAAGGACCTTTTGAGCGGGATGGGCTACTCGACCTGAAGAAAATTCTAACTGGGCCCCACCTGCAAAGGTCATGCGCTGTTTATCTACATATGAGATCACCATGTCACGCACATATGGTTGTGATGCATGTACCTGGTGTACCCTTATCAGACGGGTAGTCATGATGGGTATAATGGGCTTCGTATATTTTACCCCAGTGTCACTTTGATGGCATGCTTTCTTTCTCACTCAATAATAATATCAATAATAATAAT
>NC_068983.1:137917235-137920441 GCF_001194135.2 Octopus bimaculoides | reverse complement strand
AATCCTTTCTACTGGAGGCACAAGGTCTCAGATTTGTGAGGAGGGGACTAGTCGACTACATCGACCCCAGTGTTCTACTGGTACTTAATTTGTCGACCCTGAAAGGATGAATGGCAAAGATGACCTCGGCGGAATTTGAACTCAGAACGTAGCGGCTGACAAAATACTGCTAAGTATTACGCCCGGCGTGCTAACGATTCTGCCCGCACGCCGCCTTAATAATAATAATGATGATGATGATGATGATGATGATGATGATGATGATGATGATAAAATATTAGATTACCTGTTCATAGGATAAGTGTTGAAACCAGCTGCAGAGTATTGCATCTCAGCAGGTCACTTAATTTTCTGTATCTCATTCCCTTTGTTGCTTTAGACAAACACCGATTAGTAGACTTCATAAGCAATTGACGGATACAAATGATAGCAAAATCTCCGGGAATTAACTCTGTCACATATGTGTGAGACAAAATATATATGTATCTTTAGGTTGTATATATATGTGGAGAGAGAGAGAGGGGTGAAGAAAATCAAGACAAAGAGGTGTGCAGATATTACATATTCCATTTGTGAACAGTAGTGTGTGTTTGAAGATACGCCTATGCATGCTTATATCCACACATACGTACTTATGTATGTATGTATTATGTACATATGCATTCATGTGTGTGTGTGCGTATCATGTGTGTATGCATGCATGTATATATGTGTACATAGACGAAAGTAATCGAAATGAAAGAAATTACGAAGGTAGAGGGAAGTAAATATATATAAATATCATTTCTAAAGTGATGTTCAGGAATGTTCTCATTCCAAGAGGAATCTTTTTACAAAATGAGGAATTGAAAAATGTTATACGAAATATTTCAATTTGGAATCAGATTATAACAAGTTTGTTTTATATCTTTTGTTCAAATTTTATTATTTTTTGTCATTATTTTATTTTCAAGATATAATTCTGTCGTCTTCCAATTTCTTTTATATTTGTACGGCTTGTTTACTCGTAGAAGTTAAATAGCTTTCTTCTTCATTCTTAGCTTTTGAGTCAACGATTTTCTTATCTTTCAATATTTTTATGTATGTGCTTTGTGTATGTGCACGTATCTGTGTATTTAGCTGTGTATATGTACATATGTATATATGTTTATTTGCTAACGAAGGTATGTTTTCTTTTCCACTTCTGATTTAATCTTTGCCGTTAAATGTATTTACATAAATATTATTTCTCAATGTGAAGCATTTGTACTTTTTCATTGCTTTTATAATACATACATACATGCATATACATACACATATATACATATATATATATGTAAAGTCTGTACGCATGTATGTGTGTAGGTACACGTACCTGTTTGTGTACTGCATGTGTTTATTTATCTTAACATTTATGATTATAATAATATTACTTCTGCATGTATATGTATGTACATACAATTATATATATTTGGATACGATATCTACATATGCATGGACAAACACGCACATATAATTGAAACGTGTATGTGTATATTTGAATGTACGGATGGATGAATGAATGTGCTTATGCGTGTGTATGAAATATATATATGTGTGTATATATATATATGTGTGTGTGTGTGTGTGTGTGTGTGTGTGTGTGTGTATACATACATATATTTATATTTATATGTTTATATATACATATTTGCATAATTTATATATATATATATATATATATATATATATATATGTACACACACACACATACATTTATTAATCTGTGCATGTGTGTGTGTGTGTGTTTCCTGGCAGAGAAAGCAACTCTCAGTATAAAGACTAATATGCTAATATTTATATATATATATATATTAGCATATTAATCATGTATATTTAGAGTTTCATTCTCCACCAGGAAAATCATATTCATTTCTCATACACTCAAAGCGTTTTCCTGTTACAGTCTTTCATAACATCTGGTTCTTTGAACATCTATGAAGTCACCAGACTTCCCCATTGATATAGATATTACATATAACTTCAGCAGCGTCTACAGTGATATATTTTATTTCATCTGTTTTATTATTGTAAAGATATTCGCAATAAACCTGAGTTCAAGATTTTTCTGTTTATTTCTTTCACGTTGGCTATTAAAATTGTATTTGTGACTTGATTGCCGCAAATATTGAGGAAAGCTGTGTCGCTGACGAGTCGATGAGGAGATTTGAGATGCCAAGTATACCATTTTCCATTATTTCAAGAGGTTAGTTTATATTTACAACGTATTATATGTCGATTTCCAAACCACTTGTATCTAGATAAAAAAAAAAAACAGTAGATAAAAACAAATGCATACAAAATATGACGCACTCACATATATGTATTAGAGAGACAGGGAGAGGGAGAGGGAGAGGGAGAGATAGAGACTGAAAGAGAAAAAGAGGAGAAGACTGGTGAACATTTGTGATTACGTTCGAGTACAAAGAGTATTCAATCCATATTACAGAGTGCATATATTATATTTGAAGCTGAAGTTCTTGAGAATAAAGGAGAAAACACGGTGTGCAAACGAAAAATGAAAGCAAGCTACGACAGGTAAGCGCATATGTATTTTCCGGTGCGAACAGAACATCCGGAGGAAGTGAAAGGATAGATAGGCAGACAGACAGACAAACAGACAGACAGATAGATAGACAAATAGCTATCCAGATAGATAGAGAGAGAGAGTGAGAGATTAGGGAGGGACGAGTGGTAGACGAATAGATAGAAAAGACAGAGAGACAGACACATAGACAGACACATAGACAGACAGAGAGACAGACACATAGACAGAGAGATAGACACATAGACAGACAGACACACAGACAGACAGACAGACAGACAGACAGACAGACAGACAGACACACAGACAGACAGATAGATAGATAGATAGATAGATAGATAGATAGATAGATAGATAGATAGATAGCCAGACAGACAGATAGATAGACGGACGACGAGCATAGAAACTGGAACAAGTTTACCAAACTCGTATTGTATACTTGAGTGTGCGCATACGTATGAATGTGTTAGAGCGCGCGAACTCGTTCCAGTTTGAGTCCGCGTGAGGAAGAAAGTAGTTGTGTAATTTGCCTTCTACTTATCTATGTTAATGCTAGAGAATCCATTACACAGGGTCGACCTTTATCAGTTCCTGTGATTCACTGAAAAGTTCGTGTGTGTGTGTGTGTGTGTGTGTGTGTGTG
>NC_068983.1:137913936-137917033 GCF_001194135.2 Octopus bimaculoides | reverse complement strand
ATATATATGTATGTATGTATGTATATGTATATATATATGTATATATACACATACATATATATATATACATATATATACGCACATATTCATATGTATGTGTACGTATCTCTCATATATATATATATATATGGACCTATTCTTCGACGCTTCATTCAACCTATTCATCCATTTATTCGCAAAGCTCTCTGCCTATTTATCTGTCCATTGATGTGCTCACTGACTTTTTTCATACATACAACTATGTCAATCTCTTAATTTGTCCATTTATCTTCCAACGTATCTACCCGTACGCTACTCCAGCTTGTTTCATATATGTTTCTCTCTATCGACATGTCTGTTATCTAAAGACCTATCTGTCACTCTATCACCGTATCGGATAAGGATGCTTCTATTGTTTTCTTCAGTATTGTTGACCCTATACTACTGTGTAAAAGACACGGAGGAAGCCAGCTTACGGTCACCTTTCACATTTCAATTTGCTGAATAAAAGCAATTGTCTACATGTAATTTTTCCTCTCTTCTCAATGATATTAGAAACATTTAACCTTCTCTGAGAGAAGACGATGAGAAAGGAAAAGGTAACAGATGCATAAACAACCCACATACACACGTGCTAGCGCACACACAGACGAACACATCCTCATACACATGCTTGTATGTATGGGGGTCTACGTGTGTGAATGCGCACCCATGTCTACGTATATACGAAGTGTGAGTATGCTTTACGTACAGATTTGTGATGAGCTTTTGAGCTTATGTGTTTGTATGTATGTGTCTGTGTGTATTCGTGTTGGTAACTGTGCTTGTGTGTGACTATGTATGCGTGTGTGTTGTGTTTGTATTTATATGATGTGTATATGTGATTTGACTTAGTGTGTATACGCAGATACGATGCTAAGAGGATACATATACTTATGAATGATTGTAGTTACATAGACAGATATTTGGAGATGGACAAACAGACAGACAGAGAGAAAGGGGGGCAGCAGGCAGGCAGGCTGATAGATAGATAGATAGATAGATAGATAGATAGATAGATAGATAGATAGATAGATAGATAGATAGATAGACGAAATTTATAGAAAAGCAAAAGACAGACAGGTATTAGTTTGACGCTCGGGAAAATGAAAAAAGCATTTTCTATTTCGAGCCTACGCTCTTCACCAGAAATGAATAAGAGAAAATAAAGAGAGAGAGAATGAAAGACACCTAAACAGACAGACAGACTTGTTTGATAGACGTGTAAGCAGATCTATGCCGTTCGTAATTTTCAGCTTTTTATAATGGACAGCGAAAATAGTGAAAATGGTATTGTTACTGAAGGTAGTGTTTTGAACTGCAAATGTTGCCTATTAACTCTTAGTTAATTACTAATTTGTTGTGTCTATGTATTAATTTATGGTTTATATTTACGATTTCTTTACCTAATTTATTTTCTACTGTTAATATGATATACTTTATGAGATGGTTGTTTATCAACTAATATTTTTCTATCTAGTTTCCTTTCGCGTCTTGTAGTGTAATGCGTTGAAAAAGCTCCTAATTGTAAATGCATAGTGTACCGGTGAAACAATGTTGTGATTGTATGTCCAACGTAGGAATTAGTCATGAATTTGGCGTATTTCAGACTTTCTGTAATTTGTGTATATCAAGTTGTTATCTAACCTACGTTTTTCGACTTACAGTCTTGTGGGTAGATAACACAACTATCTTATACAGATTGCTCCTAAATAAATTAGAAAAACAGCAATGAAATTTTATAAATGTCAAAATTCAAACCATACATTAGCATACAGATACAGTACCTTGGTCATAAACAAAGGGACAGTTGTTGAACGTTAAAAGTAATTTGCAATTAAGTTTCAAAATTTTAAATCTGTTTATCATAATATGATAAATAATATGATGCTTGCCAACCTTGCAACTTACTTTTTTTAAAAAGGCAGCAATAACAAACGCCATTAATAATCTCTTCGTTCAGAAAATATGACCAATAAACTGTAATAATTCCAATCGTTCTATTCTTAAATGGAAATTCAATCTCTGCAAATTCCCGGAATCAAATCTGTCTTTTATTTTTTCATGTTTGGTAAAATATCATTCATCAATCTATCGTTATGGATTTGAATGATTTTTACTTCTACATTACAAAACTTGATGTTAAGGATAAAGTCAATATTCTATTTATGTCAAATATGGGTATGACTAGTGTCTACACAAAACCCTACAATTTTGTAGGAAAGAAAATAGGATAACGATACTATCATTGCTTTCCAAGTGTATGAATAACATTGATGATAACAAGTATCACAAAACGGCCTAAGCTTGCTGTGTTGAATGCTTATAACTATACGATATTTTATAACTACCCACATTTATTTCTAATATTGGTAAAAAAAAATATTTTAAAAAGTCATGCATTTGGCGCAAGAGTCTAATCAGTTAAATCGACCTCAGGACTTGAGTGGAAAGGGCATAGCTGGAACGCCATTGCTAGTTCACTGGCGATTTGGGACACAAGCATCACAACAAAAGCTGGTATTTATTTTATTTTTCGAAATAAGACGTAATCAAAAGCAATGCGAACATGAAGTGAAATAAATAATCTAAGACATTTAGCGTGGCATTGTAGCGTTTCTTCAACCATTTTGGACTGCCTGTGTATGAGTGTTACGATCTAATTCTTCTCTAACATCACTAATTGGCCAACGCAACATTTCGGTATATATTATGTGTGGGGAGGAGTGGAGTGTGTGTCTGTGTTTGTGTGTATGAGTGTCTGTGTGTGTGCGTGTGCATGTGTGTGATTTCCTTCATATTCTTTACTCGCTCCTGTTGTGTCTGTTGTGTTGCATTTCTTTACTTCTCAAATGAAAGGTCACAGTTGATGAGTCGACAGACAAGCTACGACCTATCAGCAGTACATGAATAGTTATCCATGTGCTAGTTTGTGATCATGTGTATGTATGCATGCATGTATGTATACGTGTATGTATGTGTGTATGTATGTATGTATGTATTATATATATGCATACATACATACATACATGCATGTATATATATATATATATATATATATATATATATATATATATAT
>NC_068983.1:137913226-137913753 GCF_001194135.2 Octopus bimaculoides | reverse complement strand
GTGTGTGTGTGTGTGTGTGTGTGTGTGTGTGTGTGTGTGTGTGTGTGTGTGTGTGTGTGTGTGTGTGTGTGTGTGTGAATATGCTTCCACGGTGTATAGGTAACAATATAACGGACGTGAATGTGTGTATTCATTTGTGTATTTAAAACTGACAACACAAATTGGGCATCGAAAAAGAAGAAAAGGAAACTAAGAGATGTAATTGAAACAATAGCCAGCTATTTTCATAGCCATGTAGTCGGTGTATTTTCAGACTTTAATACTGTTCATTTCAGTTCCCATTAAACATCTATAATGATGTGGGCCAAAATAGAAAAGTATTATATATCAACGGTTATTTTTTCAATAGTTTTTTTCTCTCTCAGTGTATGAGAGTGTATTTGTGTTGGGGTATGCATATGAATATGTATACGTGCTTCTATGTCTGCGTATGTATGGGTGTGCATTTATCAACACACTATGTAGGCATCATTGCAAAACATTCCGACATATATATATATATATATATATATATATATATATATATG
>NC_068983.1:137908286-137912585 GCF_001194135.2 Octopus bimaculoides | reverse complement strand
TATATATATATATATATGCACGATATTTTTGTATATTGATCGTCATTGTTTTTACTTTGGCTTTCATGCTTTTTAATCAGTAGATGAATAAATTTCCTCGAATGCTGCTCTCTAGTTCCGTGATGGGACGTCATCTGTTGCAGAAGAATGGCGCAGATAATAAGTTGTCAGTCAAATATGGAGCTTTGAAAAACTACGTTTCATTGTTAGTGCTTTTATTGTTGCTGTTGTTGTTTATAGCGGTGGTGATGATGGTGGTAGTTATGATCCTGGTAGTAGTCTTGTAGTTGCAGATGCTGGCGATTGCGTATGTTTTATAGTGCTTGTGATCAGGTTTACCAGCTTCATAAAGATGACAACGATGATGGCGACGATGTTCGTAATGATCATGATGATGACGGTGGTTATGTTAGCAATGGTGATAATTATGGTTGTCTCAAGAGGAGGTAAAGGAGATTCAGCCGTAGTACTACCACTAGTAGCGGTTGTGTCAAGAGTGGCGGTTGTGATGGTGGTTTTGATTGTAGTCGATGCGCGTGGATGTGATAATGAAATTGGTGTTGATGATATATTCAACGTAATGATGTCAGGAAAATCGTTTAGTCAGTAATGATGAATATGATTGTTGCGACGACGTAAAAGAAGAGGAATATACAAATTTTAAAAAATAACTTTGGGCAAAATTTAAATGAGATTTGTAATAAACGGTAGAAAACCAGGATAAATATGTTGCGGAGTTTTTTGTTGGGTTTTTTTTTACATTATTGTGTGAGATTCTTATTTCTTTATTGCCCACAAGGGGCTAAACATAGAGGGGACAAACATTACTATGTGAGATTCTTTGAATGTTTCCGTTCACACTGTTCCTTTTGTCTTTCATCATTTTAGCAGAAAATAACTATCCCCTATTATTGGTGATATACCTGTCAACACTACCAATAATTTACTATCCACTTAACTTCTCTCTTATCATTATCTTTTTTTACTCTCTTCTGATATGATCTCGTTGCCCTAAACAAACAAATCATGCGTCAATTCTATGTTGCTTTGATATCCCATTATCTACTCGCTTCCACTTATTCTGCCTTATAAATAAAACACGACATTTTGCCCAAGGTACAACACAAAACTATGCCACTGATATTTGGTATCTACAAGTGTCCCTCTGACGCAAGCTTTTGTGTTTCTCTGTGACAAAACATATTTTTGATAACGCATAAAATAAACCTGTTTATCGCTTTGAATCTCACAAAACACATTAAAAATATCTTTATCATGAAGTCTGGGACAAAGCTTTCCAAATTATTTATCCTAGGCTGTCATTGTTCTTTGCCCATATCTCAAACGATTCTACTTTTTTCTAATTTGGTGCATGTCCATCCACACTCCATAAAGTTTTCTTCATGGTGAACATTGTTATTAATTCCCTGTAGCCTGTAACCTATTCAGCCATCACACCATATTATCACAATGATGTGATAAGGCGGCGAGCTGGCAGAAACGTTAGCACACCGGGCGAAATGCTTAGCAGTATTTCGCCTGTCTTTACGTTCAAATTCCGCCGAGATCAACTTTTCCTTTCATCCTTTCGGGGTCTATAAATTAAGTACCAGTTGCGTACTGAAGTCGACCTAATCAACTGGCCCCCTCCTCAAAAATTTCGGGCCTCGTGCCTAGAGTAGAAAACTATATTCATGCTGTGATATTTATAAACTCTTGCGTGACTGGAAACGTGGTTTGCTTGTCTAATTTCACCTATAGTAAATCTATTATCTTTCTACAAGATCTAGTAATTAATTCCATTTCATTATTGTAAACATTATTTAGCCTCATACTCTAAAAATTACGATAAATATTTTAATTCTCTTTTGTACGTATCATACATACACAGAATAAACGAAGTATTTGCTTCGTGACTGGAATGACAGAGATAACCCATGTTTATCAATATACAAACTGAGGAGTCTTCAAATCACTCGTACATTTCAACATTAAAACATAAAGCAGCAGGGATAATGTACCAATTGTAACGGGTTGAATACCAATACGTTTTAGAAAAGCATAAATAAATAATATTACTATTGCTTTCCAAAAATCAAATTTTGTACCCTCGAAACATCAATTTAGACCTGTTCTAAACGTTTATTTTCCTTTGTTGCTTCTAAACACTTGCCTTCACTATCTTTTAGTTTCCAGTATATTACAATATCCAAACAAACAGTATGTTCTAATCTATAAACTTCGCATTCTAAACACCTCATATCTCTAGTCTATTCGAAGTTTCGAGGTACCAAATTACTATAGCTCTCAAACGGCATTGTTTTCGTTCATCTACAATAAAATCTATTTTATCTTTGACTTTTGGCTTTTTGCCACCACCTAAATACCGAATAATCCATCAACAAATCACTTACAAAGGAGACTGTGTGAGAGATTATACACTATCCTTTAACATGCTAGAAACGGAGCCAAACCACAACCTACTATCTTAAAAAATGAAGAACATTTTATAGAATATAGCTCAAGATATTGCGAGAAACATTGGGTTGTGTTACAGTGTATTTCATAACAGGTCTGCGCAGCCAGAGTTGATCTCGAGTTAAGAAACAAAGGACATCAAATCACTGGCTTAATCTAGATCCGAAATATCATTGACATTCCAAGATTATCTTTGTAAAACAAATATTTCGATGTAGCAAGAATGTTCCAGTACCATCCACGTGATGGCTACTTGTTTCTATTAATCATCTCAACATTCTTCCGGCATTATCGCACGCAACACCCGTTTTTGTCATGTGACCACAAAGCAAAAAATGCACTGACACCTTAACTCAATTACAGATAGAATCCGAGATTATCTTTCAACGTTAACACAAGTAAAACGGTGTGAGCATTTACAATGTATTCCAATACAATACGACCAATTAAATATAAACATAATATTTACAATAAACGTATAATAATTGTTTACAATAAATAAATTTGTTAAATAATTATTTCATGATTTACCATATCATAAATACATTTCAAAAGATGAAGACGTTAGAATTCACTGTTGTTTTCTAAAGTGTTAGCTCTACAGGTGTTATCTACAGTAGTTTTCTGAAATGAATAGCTTCTTTGTAAAAAAACATAAGATTGATCTCATGGGGTATGATTTTGGACATTTGTGGTTTATTTATATTATATATGCTACGTTTTCTTTTCAAATATATTTTTATCTTTTATCTTGAAACAGAACACAAATCAATGAACCAGGCAGTTTAGAAAATAAAATTATCTGACATTCATTAGAAGCAGCGTGAATCTCATACATTTGTGAAAGTTATGGATTCTTCTTACACAAAAATACACACACACGTATTTATATTTATACACACACACATGTATTTGTATGTAGTGTATATGGGCGTGTGTTTGCGGACGTATTGTGTGAAAATGTGTGACTGTCTTTGTATGTATGTATATATGTGTGTGTGTGTATTTGTACTAATGTATATACAAATATATATATATATATATGTAATATGAATGTCTGAGTATATATATGAGTATATATATATTTATAAATCCGTGTGTGCGCGCGCGTATGTGAGTGTACGAAGTGGTATCAAAATAATTCTCGGACTAGTTCTGTAGTGTGCTAACAGATGGCAGCAGTGACCTTCATGAGGTTGTGTGCCGAGTGACCTTCGCGAGTTGTAAAATTTGTGATCACGTGTACTCTGTAATCCGCGATTTTTGTCATGGACAGGGAGTTGGAACAAAGAGTCAACATGTCGTTTAACTTGGAAAGTCCGCTACAGGGATATTGAGCATGCTTCGGCAAGCTTACGGCGACGAGGCAATGGATCGTGCGCAATGTTTCGAATGGCACGGGCGCTTCAAAAGGTACGACAGAGCCGCAGCTCAGTCAAGAGCATGCTCATCGTTTTTTTCAACATCCGCGGTATTATGCATCGTGAATTCGTCCTCCAGGGCCAGACCGTCAATCGAGAGTTCTACAGCGACGTTTTGAAGCGTTTGACGGAGGACATTTGACGAAAGCGACAGGAGCTGTGGAGCGCGAAGAATTGGATTCTTCACGACGACGATGCACTCCGTCACTGAGCTCACCTCACTCGTGAGTTTCTCGCCAAAAACAACATAGTATCGCTTTCACATCCGCCCTTTTCGCCAGCTTCATCATCTGCGGACTTCCCTCTCTCCCTCAATATGAAAATGCAGCTCAAAGGTTGCCGTTTTAACACCGTTGTCGCAGAAGTTCCTCATCTTGCTTATAGAAAACGACTTCCAAGC
>NC_068983.1:137907180-137907865 GCF_001194135.2 Octopus bimaculoides | reverse complement strand
TATATATATATATATATATTAATAATTCTTTTTTTTTTTTTGCTTTTGGACAGTACCTCAGTCAACCAAGTTTCCTCGTTAAGTGATGTTGCCTTTTTTCCTTATATTCTTGCACATTTTTTTCCCTTTACTAGCTAATCACACTTTCGTTATATATGTTTCCTTTTCTTTATCTACAGATATTTATTGCTATTTGATGTGCTTTATTATAAAACCTTGACAATTTCCTTTGTACTAAATGTTGCTTAAACGGACAGATTTTTATACTTTTCTTATTTTATGCATTTTTTAATTCAAGATACGTTTTTGAAGTTACCGGACCTGAAGAGTGTCCTCATATTGAGTGGTATTTATCTTGTTCGATTCATTGTAGATTGACCAGATGTTTCCCACTGTTATGTGGCCATGAAACGCGCGACGTCTTTCTCCCACTTTTGTTTCTTAAACGTAACCGATTTTAATTCTTAGTCCAATATTTCATAGATTTTATTATTATAAATTCTCCCTTAGATTTTTTAGATTTTTAAACTAGTTTTGTATAGTACACTTTTTTTTTTATGGTGTCTGATCTCCTTCTTCGTGCGAGTTGCACCATGGTGGTTCTTCTCTAAATTATTAAAATATTTTTCAATATACGACTCAATCTGATATTATCAAATTGTATTTCCTTGTAAGTTCGGATTTT
>NC_068983.1:137897540-137907170 GCF_001194135.2 Octopus bimaculoides | reverse complement strand
TTATTATGTATTCCCAATGTTGATTTTCTTACTACTTTCTGTCTTCGTCAATAACAAAAAGAAATCAAAAACAAGATATCCTGAATATTTTATTGTGCATAAAAAATCATCCCTTTTTAAATCAATGCAAAAAAATTGGGAAGAATTGATTTTAAGCTAAATATTATAATTTATTAAAACATCATCTATTTTGCACTTGATTTATTTGGCTTCACGTAGAGAGGCCGTTGTACACTATTTTGAAATAACTTATACTCAGATAATTGTAATTTCAGTATTTCATTGCTATACACCTAATAAGCTACCTGCCAACTGTTTTTTAAACACGTCCTACTAAACACTGTTTGTCACACTTGATTAGTTTGCTCGCTATGCAATGAAGTTTTGTGTTAAACTGGACAAATATTTATGAAATGTTCCAGACTGCTTATGAATTAACTTTTTCGCTGGCAAAAGAGGTTCAAAGACGATGGAGAGGAGGTAAGAGACAATGAGCGGTATGGGAGGTAGAGGGATGTCGGAACATCAGAGCTGGTTGAGAAAATTCGTATTTCTCTGGATGAAGATTGGTGTGTGTTTATAAAGAAAATTAACATAGTTTGGAGTTGGTGTGACAACTGGACACAGAATTATTAATGAAGATCTGAATATACGCAAAATATAATCAAAAATTGTTTGCAGGGTACTCAGTGATGAGCATCCTGGTACCCAACTACCTGAGAGAGATATGGGCATTAAAACTATCCCTCACCCACCCTACAATCCAGACCTTGTTCATTGTAACTTTTAATTGCTCCCGAAAGCTGTAGAACTTCAGATGCAGTCGTTTTGAAGATGAAGAAATCTGTGAGAAGGATTCTGGACACCATCACTTTGGAGGACTTCCACGAGACCTTCACAAAGTGACTGGAGTCAAAGGATTCTACTTCCAAAGAAATTAGAATTAAGGAATGTCTATCCTGAAAAAAGTCTCAAAACTTCTGGAATGCACTTTGTACTCACAATGAACATATTGGTTTCAAATTTTGGCACAAGGCCAGCAGGTTGGGGGGAGGAGAAAGTCGATTACATCAACCCCAATGAGCAACTGATACTTATTTCATAGTATTCGAAAGGTTGAGAGGCAAAGTCGATCTCGGCGGAATTGGAAATCACAACGTAAAGACGGACTAAATGCCGCGAAGCATTTTGTCCGGTGCGCTAACGATTCTACCAGCTCCCCACTTTACAACGAATATATCAAAAATAAAATAAACACGCACACACACACACACGTGCGCGCACGCGTACACACACACACATATCACTAAAACAAACTACGCACACACACACAGGCATAAGCTTAATTACGTGCACATAACTCAACAGATACACGTGTATACACTCATCCAAACTAATCTGTTCGTTACATCCTCTATGCTCTACTGTGCATGAAACTTCTTTTTTCCCTTGGCTTTACGTTATATATATATCCAACATAGATTGATGTGAATCAACGTACGCATTCCTTCAATTTATTCTCTTTTATTCTCTTTTTCTTTCTTTTTTTAATTCTCGATCCATTCTTCTGAAGAAGGGTTTAAGTTCAAAAAAGACCAAAGACATTTCTGTTTTTTTTTCTTCCTGAACGTGAAATTAAAGACTATATTTTGCTTTTACTTTGCCTTTCGTGTTATATACGGGAATAAAATGTTATTAAGACAGTCAGTCGAATTTTTTTTAATTTCGAACAAAACGAAATACCTTTCATTGGATTCATTGATTTAATAAAACATATTGACTCAGATTTAATACTTTGAGTTCTTTCTTCTAAGTATCGTTACCATGTTCCTCTTAACAGGTAGCCCTAGAATTTATTTGTGTGTGTGTGTGTGTGTGTGTGTGTGTGTGTGTGTGTGTGACGGTGTAAAATGCTGCATTGAATTCCATCTCTTCACCTTCAAAAGTAATATAACCATTTGATGGAGATCGAGAAAATATATACTACACTGGAATAAATTATGGGACTGACATGATCGAGCAAAATGCTTGAAGTCGGTGCTCCAGGCTGGCCGTAATTCAGTGACTGGAACCTATAAAAGAGTAAAAGAGTAAGTCAAAGAAAGTCATTTTGTCTGTTACTCTACCGGTTCTGATATATAATCCTGATAAAAAAATATTACTAGATCATTTTTTATGATCTGTGAAAGGATAAAAGACCAAGTTGACACCGGTGGGATTTTGATTTCGAACATGAAAGGTAGAAAGTAAATACAGCAAGATGTTTTACCTTAACATAATAATGGCCTATGACATGATTTTCTATTCGTGAATGTTTGAATTGTTGGAGACTGTAGAGATAGTGAAGAATATAAGAAAGTTAATTGTAAAGAGTGTGAGTAAATGGAAAACAAAATCAAACTATTCTAGCGATGATAGAAAGTATTAAATCCAACAGAAAATGTTTCTGGATGACAGTATGTATCCTTTGTTATTGGTGATATGCATGATACTTTAACATTGCTGCGAAGATTTGTAATGGATGTATATATTATTGAAGGTAGGCAACATAAAGTAAATCACCTAATATTTATGGATGACTTGAAACTATTTGCAAAGAGTGAAGATCAAATAGACACTTTAGTATCGGCAGAAGATGAATTTAGTAAAGATATTGGGATGGAGTTTGGGATTAAAAACCGTGAAGTTTTAATAATGAAAAGAAGAAAGATGATGGGAAGGAATGGGATATAATTACCAGATAAGAAAATCATAAAATAGATAGGTAAAAGGTTATATATACGTATGTATTACAGAGCTAGATAAGATGAATGAAGCTAACATGAAGGAAGTGCTTAGAAAGGAATATTTTAGAAACTTAAAATTAGTGCTTAAATCTCAGCAAAATAGTAAAAATAAGACTCCTGCCATTAACACATGAACCATATCTCTTTTGACGTATAATAGAGAAATCCTAAAGGGGGTTCAGAAGGAAGCGTTGATTTAAGTAGAAAAACTTGAAAAGCATTGCTTATATATACGAGCATTACACCTCAAAAGTGATGTTAATGGGATTTATACAATCCGTAAAATGTAAGTAGGAGATTAATTATTGTGTAGAATACATACAGAGCAGCGAAAAAATAGTATAAGCTACGTAAGGAAAACTGCAGAGACGCTGTTGGGAAGGATCATGAAAAGTGGATTAAGAATGCAGAATTTGTATTTAAAAAGAATTCAAAAATGATATCTGATTATTAAAAAAAAAATTGAGAACGCTTGACAAAGAAAGAAAAATCTATCGACAGCTTTTAAGATAACTGACTATGTAGAGCCGGTTAAATGACAGCCATTGATAGAAAAATTTTGTGAACAAAAACCTGAAGCCTAATGACCAGACAGATCCTGAGAATAAACTACATCAACGTTGAATATAGATAAAAAAAAAAAACACTGGTTGTCCACAGCATAGAATGAGCATTAAAAAGCGTGAGTGCGCTTAGAATGTTCATCAAAAAGTGTGAATGTGCTTAGAATGTGCATAAATATGTTCAAAAAGACACAACGTTGCATGGCTCATCTGCAGAGCCATGGAAGGTGTGAATTAAGAATGATTGAGTTACCTATGAAAACACTATTTCAATCTAATTGAGTCTATTAATACTAAAATCGTTTTGGATTTCGCCTTCCAGTGTGGCCATAAATAACAGAGTTAGAAACCTAATATTTTTGCAGTGAATTTAAAATGAGTTAATTTACTGCAAAATTTGGAAATACTAGAATTGAAGTGACCAAAGAAAAGTTACAGGATCACTCCAGAGACAAATTTAAATTATGTACTCATTGAAGAAAATGAAATGTAATACCAATAGGTATGGGCTCTAAAAGGCTACGTACTGATAACCAAAAATCAGGATCAAAATTAAAGCAAAATGCATACAAAGCTTTTATATGCAGGAATAGTTGGAATACTGACAAAAGTTCGAAGAGTTAGATAAAACGCTGAATAAAATAAGCTCAAAAGCCAAATTTGTTAGTTACAATTCGCTCCCAAATGCAGAATTCTACAAGGTTCCAGAAAAGACAAGAAACAATAACAAGTAGTAGTAGTAGTAGTAGTAGTAGTAGTAGTAGTAGTAGTAGTAGTAGTAACAGTAGCAGCAGCAGCAGCAGTATGGATCCTACTATCAGCTGAGTCCGTTGTGAAGATTGTCCTGCTGCCTTCCTTTGGCCGAGCCGGGAAGGACAAGCTGTTTTTATCAGTCTCGCGCCCTTAGCGAAGAAGGGTGTGTAGCGTACCAGATTGAAAGAGCTGACGACAAACACCTTCCTCTCTGGTCGAGCCCTCATCGACATTTTCAAGTTCCACTTGAAAAGGAATGTAAGGTTTGGGGGAGAAGTGCTGCCTTTCAGCAAATGGGATATGAGATGGCCCGAGTTAGCAGGACTGTTCTGAGCATCCGCCTGTTGATTGAAGAAGGAGGAAAGAGAGAAAGTACTTACCCTAGTGGTACGGTTGACCATTTTGTGGGGTTTCTGTGAGCAACCCTCACACACTCTCACATACATACACACACACACACACATTTTGCGAAATTATTTCTTGGTTGAGGTCATCGTTTCTTTGTTTTTATTATTTTACTGTTTACGCACTTTTATCTGGATCCCGTATTGTATTGTATCATCCTGTACTGTCCTCGACATCTTTGTAAGCTCTTAGTGAATAAAGAAAACATTGTCATTATCATAATTATTTCTATTTTAGTCACAAGGCTACAAATTTAATTGGAGGGGCGTAACCAATTATACCGATTATGCTTAACAGGAATTTATTTTATCTGCCTTAGGAGGATAAAAGTCTAAGTTTATTTTGGCTGCGTTTGAACTTCTTACGTAAACGGACGTAATTGTCACAAGATATTTCTACCGATTCTGCTAGCCCACTTTTATATTTTTATTAATAATATTAGTTTCTAACCTGTAGACAATACCACACAACTGGTGTTGATGCAGCATTGTTGATTAATTGAGACCACTAATAGAATTAAAATTATTAAGGATGAAAGGCAATGTCTACACTCCTATAGGATTTGAACTCAGCGTTTTATGATGTGTAATAAATTATCAAAAGGTATTTTCTAACTATCTATCCGATTTTCTAACCCACTGCATTTCTGTCGTTATTAATCAAGCTATTCTACTGAGTTGTATTTGCTTTATGAAGGATGAAAGGCAATGTCAACATCCCAATGAGATTTGAACCCAGGATATAAAGACGCGTAATTGAATTCCAAAAGACATTTTTCTGACAATCTATCGATTCTTCTAATCCAGAGTTTGTCTGGCGTGAAAATACTCTGCGATCTTACGGCGACGGAAGGATACAACCGGTGTTACTACGTTACTTTACTCTGTTTCAAATCCACCTAGATCGACTTCGTTCGTCCTTCTGATAATAAGTGGTTTCAACTTTTGGCACAGGCCACCAATTTAACAGGTGGGGATAAGTCGATTACATCGACTCCCCACCCCCACCCAATGTTCAACTTGTATTTATTTTATCGGCCCCGAAAGGGTGAAAGGCAAGGTTGACCCTGACGGTATTTGAACTCAAGCATGAAAACGGGCGAAATGCCGCAAAGCATTTTGATCGCCGTGCTAACGATTCTGCTAGCTCGCATCCCTCGCTGGTAATAATCCTTTCTGCTATAGACACAAGGCCTAAGAATCTGGAGGAGCGGATCAGTCGATTAAATCGACCCCAATAATCGACTTGTACTTATTTTTTCGACCCCGAAAGGATGAAGGACAAAGTCGTCTTCGGTGGCATTTGAAATCAGAACGCAAAGACGCACGAAATGCCGCTACGCATATTTTGCCCAGTATGCTAACAATTCTAACAGCTAGTGGCCTTCACCCTACTGATAATAATAAAATAAAGGACCAGTCAAGTAAAGAAGCTGATTTAATCAATTTTACTCACCACCAAAAATATGTTCGACCTTGTACCTATGTTAGAATTCAATATTAAGTGATTTTTTTTCTCTTTTTGTATTAGCCTCATATTTTATTATTCCTTAGTAACGCTGTGTCGCCTTGCCAATCAATTCTTTAATGAGATATTACTGTTCTTTTCCTAAAGCGAAGAATATTTTGCTGAGTATTCCTCATCGCAGGACCCTTGCCAGAAGAAAGCCTCAGTAGAATTATCATCTCAACGTTTGGAGTATTTATGGTTAGCCAGGCGTGAAATGAATTTCTCATGTCACTATCTCCAAGAGTGCCAAAAGTGAACTGTGCTGAAAATTAAGACGAATAAAAATTCTTATGATAGGAAATGGAAAATATGAAATGGAGAAAAGAAGAACTAAGGAAGAAAAGATGAACATATCACTTACATACACCCGTATACACACACATATGTTAATGTATTTTTACCCATTATGTGTATGTATATACATACATATGTGTGTGGTTTTCCGTGTAGCCTGAGAGAGTATGAGAGAAAGAGAGAAAATAAGTTGCATATGCTACATTATAATAAGCTTAAATAAAATGCATAAATACAAATATTGTAAAATACATGTTAGAATAAAATTATAATCAAGAATACATTACGTTTGCCAACGTAAAAAGCAATGGAAAAATCTGCATCAGCTACACAGTAATGAAAATGCAAAATGCAGTGAAACGAAGCAGTGAATTTAAAGAGCTTTAACAGGTATTTCGACGAAAGTATTCAAAAGCCTAAGGAAAGTTGAAATAGTTTAGATGTTTATAATCAAATTCTGCGCACTGATAATGGATGTGTGTGAAAAGAACAAGTCCTTTTTTTTTTTTTTTTTTTGGTTTCCATTTTAAATATCATATCCGATATGCAAAGATATATTCGTTGAAGCATTTTAATATTATATATATAATATATATTGTTTTGTTTCGTTTGCTTTTGTTTTATTTTATTTATCTTTATTTTTTTGTATTTGGTACATGTCTGTTTTATGTTTGCAAGCGTGAACATACAAATACATATAATATGCACGTACCTAAATATATGAATGAAATGTTATATAGCGCGCGCACACACGCACACACACGTATGTGTGTGCCTGATAGAGTGTGTATGTATATGTAAATATGCACCTACGTGCACATACTTTTAATTCTTAACTTTTAATCTATAACTGTGAACCCAACAAAATATACTCTTGTATTCATTTTTGGTTTTTGTTTTTGAATTGAAGAAGGTATTGTCAGAAGGACTTACTTAGAGGCCTTAACTTTGTTTGTGAAGAGTGAAGAGCTTTTTAGAAGAAAAAATTAGCCTTTTCTAAATTTGATCTTCCTGATAAGCTGAAAGAAGTCTTACTGAAAACATCAGTTCGCTGTTAGGAAAATATATGTTGTTGGCTTCACGGTTAGTGGTGAAATGTACTGAAACTCAGACTTCCAAATTGGATTTCTTTATCCTAATTGGTCTTATGATGTTCCTAAGTACTTGTCGCCCCCAGAGATAGATAGATAGATAGATAGATAGATAGATAGATAGATAGATAGATAGATAGACAGACAGACAGACAGACGAAGAGTAACTGAATGCATAAATGGTAGGTGGGATGTACACAGTGTTAAGGATGGTGGGGTTGAAGGAGAATTTCTAGACGCTAATGGTGATGGTTAGGTATGATTGGTCATTGAAGTTTGGTTAGTTTCAGTACTATGAGATATCCACAATGCGAATGGAAGTGGATTGATTATGGGAGTGAAAGAGATGAGAATGGACATCTTGGCAAGGGTTGGGAAAAGTGGAGGAGGAGTGGAGGTTTGTGGTGGTGAAGGAATAGTTGCAAGAGGGAAGGAAGTTTGTGAGAGTTGATCACGGGTAAAGAGCAATCGTAGGTATCTAAACAGACACACACGTGCACACACACACACACACACACACGCACACACGCATACACACACACACACACATTCACTCACACACATACACATATACACACATTCAAATACACATACAGTAATCCCTCGACTATCACGGGTATTACGTTCAAAAACCCTCCCGCGATAGGTGAAACAGTACTGTACTGTGTATTTTTTAATTATTTTTATAATTTGTTATTATTCATTTTATTATAAAAGCAAAACAGAAACACGGAGGAATCAACGTAAGCTTAAATAATAAACTGCGATATGTAAATCGCGATAGATGAACCGCAATAGGTGAACTGCGAGAGGTGAACCGCGATATGGCGAGAGATTACTGTGTATGTATGAATACATGAAAACACGATTACATAAACATAGACACAGCTGGAAAAGCATATATATTTTCTTATATTTCGGGACGGTCATATTTTTTTCTTTTTGCCAAATAAACATGTCGACTATATATTCCTCCTTCACTCGTTTATTATTGTTCTTATTTTATCTTATGTTCATTATCTGGAAATCTTACGTCACACATCTCTGAGCTCTTCAGCAACGCTTCTCCCCACTATTTTCTCCTGTTTTGTTTTGTCTCTGGTTAGAGAATAGACTAAACAGAACGAGAGGAGACAGTGGATGAAAGAGTCACTGAAGTGGTTAGAGATGTATGACGAAAGATTTCCAGGCAATAGACATAAGATAAAATAAGAACGATAATAAATTTACACCTTAGATCTATCGTGACATCTGATGTGGGCTTTTAAACCAAAGTTTTGAAAAGACATCCACATAAATTACATATCTGTTCAGGACCTGTTAAGTCCTAATCTTTGTGGATCTTAAAATGCCTTTTGAGGGCTCTATGAGATTGGCAAACCTTATGGCATACATAGCATTGATAGGTATGCACAGACAGATAGGCAGAGTAGTTGGTTGAAGTTCGTTTTTCATGAGTCCGCAAATGAGTTGATGGAAGTTCGTTTTTCATGAGTCCGCAAATGAGGCATGGTCTGTCACAAACTGTGCACACAAAACGGTGGTATAATTTTATCTCTATAATCAGATTATTAAGAATCAAAAGAAAAGCAGAATGCAGAATGAAAGCATTTGGAAATAATCCTTTCTACTAAAGGGACAAATCTTGATTACATCGACCACAATGCTTCACTCGTACCTAACTTATCGACCCCCAAAAGGATGAAAGGCAAAGTCGACCTCGGAGGAATTTGAACTCATATCGTTCAGACGGACAAAATGCTGCTAAGCATATAACCCAGCATGCTAACTACTCTGCCTTCTCGCCGCCTCCAAAAGGATGAAAGGCAAAGTGGGATTTGAACTCAGAATCTAAAGAGCTGGAAGAAATACTATCAAGAGCATTTTTTTCCCCAATAACCTAATAATTCTGTTAGTTCATCACAAGCATTTAGAAATAATAACGTGATAAAGTTGTAAGAACTGACCATTTCTGTGCTTGTCAACTATCTACTTGAGAGAAATCAAAAGTATCTCCTGCCTGTTACAACAAAACGTATGGTTTCATTCTTCGCCGTAGTCTGCCTTTAAACAAAGTTGATTTATGGTTGTCTAGCTTTTATATCTTTGTGTGAAACATTTAGAAAAATAAGTTAGTAGGTAAACTCCCCTGCATACATACATATGCTTTCATATACCAACATACAAGGTAGTGTATATAGTTTTATATATATATATATATATATATAT
>NC_068983.1:137892584-137897290 GCF_001194135.2 Octopus bimaculoides | reverse complement strand
TATATATATATATATATGGTCTTACTATTTTTAAGCAGAAATAAATGCAACAAAGTAAAACAAGATAAAATAAAATAAGCAGATTGCATCAATAGAATTTTAAATATTAATTGTTTTTACTAAACTGCGAAAATGAGCATTTTAGTCTGTCGTTACATTTAGTAACCATGTGTTCATTTGAACACATTAAAATGCATAGTGTCACCTCAAAACAGAGATAACAAGATCTTGAAAATCTATTGTACGGGCATGCATATTCTATTACCGTTTATATCATGGCGTTTTGTACTTTTCATTCCTTGTTTCCAGAGATCAAATCAGCGAGAGATGAGTAGTGTCTCTTGTTAATGTTTTTAAACGATGCAATATGATTACGATATCGATGTCACGGTCGCACCTATATATACAACTGCTTCTGCTTGCGTTCTAATTTTTACTTTTGTATATTACGGTAGTCAATAACTGTGTACGAGCTTTACATTACATACTACATTGTCTTTACCTAATTTTTATTCAAGTTTTATTCTGGTTTCTTTTTTTTTCCGATTTCTCTCCGTTTTTTTCCTCTCAATCATTTCACTCGAAGAGCGTAGCCTCGAAACGTGAAAGACTTTTCCATTCTTCTCGAGTGTTAAACTAACACACCTGCTCGTTGCTCGTTCACCTGTCTTCGTCTTTTGTTTTCTGTAAATTTGAACTGTGTGTGTGTGTGTGTGTGTGTGTGTGTGTGTGTGTGTGTGTGTGTGTGTGTGTGCGTGCGTGCGCGTGTGTGTGCGTATATATAAAAACATACATGCATGTATGCCTGCATGTATGTATGTGTATGTATGTATGTATGTATGTATGTATGTATTATATATATGTATATATATGTATGTATATATGAATGGTGATATGCGTAAGGGTGCTGAAAAGTTCCTGGTTTTAAGGGTATCGCAAAAGACCTGGTTGCAGAGCTTAGCATAACTGAAGGACTACTGCAATAAGTGTGTGAATCTGAGAGGGGAATAAAATCATAATTAACTCATCCTCCTATATTTTCTTTTACCTAAATCCAGGAACTTTTCATCACCTGCCTCGATTGTATCTTGCTTTAATTTTATTTACTCATTATACATATGCGCATATTTTCCATAACTTTCTTAACTTATATATCTTATATCGTCTGTCACCCATCTCCCTAATTTTAAACACCTCGTCTATCCTAATACACATATATATTTGTAAATCCCCTTTTCAATGAGCACTGTACTTTATTGTATCTTTTCGAGCCTTTGTGTCCAATACAGGGATGATTGTTAACAGTACTTTGCTGTTACACGGTAACAACCGGTTCAGTTATGCTTCCCACCAAACCATGATATATAGTTGCTGTTGCTTCTATACAGTCCTTGCGTTTTCTCGAGAACTTTCAGGATAAGTCTTGCTGAACGAGTAAACAGCTTTTCTGTACTGTACCCACACGCAGAATTATGATCTCTCTTTCCAAGATTTGCTCTCCAATTCTTTTTCACAGTTCCCGTGGCCCCAATGATAACTGGCAGGATCATGACCTCTTTGACTTCTTATTCCAGCATTTGAGAATTTTATTTTCCAGATCATTATAATACTCGTTTTCCTTTTCCATTTTTCTTGACTCTCTTATCAAATGAACATACCGCGTAAATTACAAATAAATCACAACTTTCCCCACCACCACCACTGCCACCACAACTTTCTTGTCTCGTGCTTACGTTACAACCAATTATTATTATTTGTATTATACCCTATAGATATTCTTCGTATCTCACTTTTGAGCCTACATCTCACTAGTAACATAAAGACCCAATCACCTCCTCTCAATCTTCCTCTCAATTCCTCTCTTCTTTTCACTCGAGCTCTGTATTCCTACTCCTCATGCTTGCGTTTCCATCTTTAAAACGACTTACGTATATCTCTTAACGATACCCTTGGCACCCGCTCAACTTTCCACTGTAATCAACTTTCTAAAATTGTATCTGTACAAATGTCTCGATTTCTCGCGACTTTCACTCAATTCCTTTAATAACAAGTTCTCCAAAACCCTTTTATTTTATCATTTTTTTCTTCCATTTATTTGTACGGAGGAAAAATGTAAAATGATTACCAAGTGATCCTACTCGTCAATTTTCTATTCTCCCATTATGCATTCCTGTACGTTTCTACACCACCCAACTAATTTCCTTCTCTTTTTCCTTCTCTTCCTACTCATACTCTTGTTCTACTGCTTTCTATCTCTTCGTCCACTCTTTTCGATCTCTCCCATTCCATATCATCTCCTTATTTCCTCCAGCTCTCTCTTAGCCTGCATTTCGATCTGGATTCCCTTTCGTAACCGCTGTCTCTCATCCCATTATTACTTTCAGGTTTCCTTCTATTTTCACATTCTTATCCCATCTTCATTCTATAATCCTTCATTTTTCTTTCTTCTTCCTCGATTTTTAGTCCACCTCCATCTTTCCCATCCTCGTCTCCTTTTCGTTTTCTTCTTCATCCTGTCTTCCGTATTTTTCTAGATAAATCGACAGACGAACTGATAGATAGATAGATAGATAGATAGATAGATAGATAGATAGATAGATAGATAGATAGATAGATAGATAGATTTGATTGATTGATTGATTGATTGATTGATTGATTGATTGATTGATTGATTGATTTGGCGCACAAGAATGCTTAATTTGCTTCTTAGAAACAAAGTCGAAACATCTGACTGTGTTATAATGTAGCAATGAACCTAATATATCTACTCTAACAATGAGTTTTCTTTTCTTGCGGATTACTACAACCACTCGTTCTGAATTTATGAGCACGTGTGTGTATGTGTATGTGTACTTGTATAATATATTAGGAATTAGCATGTATGTGCTTAAGTATACTTATGCACATAGGTGTGAACGTGAGTCTTATAGATGAAAAGAACCATGTGTTCCACTGTAATTCCGTTCTGGATTGAAATTATGTTCCCTTAACGCACGAGCTTTCCGTTTCTTTTAACACACTAACCTCAACAGGGATTATAACGCGTTGATCGAGAATCTCTGATTACGAGATGTGAAGCAATTTATTTTATTTATCACATTAGTGTAAAGGAGAATTATTTTTAGAAATCTTATGTGTATGTAAGTATATTCCTTTATAATATGTGTTAATGCGTATATTCTGTTGCATGTTTAATAAAGATATGGCGAATATGGTTTCGTACAGGTGTTCTCTTTTACATATTAAAATTCATCGATTTTCCATTAAAACTTTTAGTAATGTTACTATACGTTAAATAGCTTTATTGTTTTTATAGAGATAATGTGTAGCAGTAATGTATAGAGGAATACACACACGCGTACACGCACATGCACACACATACATACAGATTGCGTATATGTGTGTATTACGTTGTGGTTTACTTGTGTAAGCATTAAAGTATCTCATGCACGATTGTGCTAATATGCAAGGTGTTTATTATATGTGGCTACTAGGGCAGACAATGGCTTTTATATATTCAGCGTTTAGAAAGATACACGATTTAGTAAGTATACACGCCAGAAATATATCAAGGTTGAAAACTTCAACTTCCTCTTCTTTGAATCTACTCATGTCCAAACCAATACACACATACAAAAATACATACCTATTTACATACCTGTTTATATTTAAATGTGTATGTATGGATGTATAGATGTATGAAGATAGATAGATAGATAGATAGATAGATAGATAGATAGATAGATAGATAGATAGATAGATAGATTTTTTTCTAGTTTTATTAAAGTTTTTCTTGAAAAAGTTCAAGCCAGTCGCTAACAAAGTGACAAGACTTTTTTTAGTTAAGAGAGTGCCTGATGTTTGTAAATATGTGATTGAGTTGGTGTGTTGGTTGAATTGTCGGTGTGTGCATCTATTCACATAAGAATCTCAAATGGAAAATTTTTAGAATGTTTTACAAGTCTTCACTGTACCACTAATAGATTGGATTTGGAAAATCCGCTTCAGTTTCTCTTGCTCTTTGTCGTGAAACAGACTATTTCTAAGTTTATAAATGTATGTATCTATTATATAAGTGTTGTCTTAGTATGTATGTATGTATGTATGTATGTATGTATGTATGTATGTATGTATGTATGTATGTATGTATAACTGCTATTCTACTGAGCCAGATATCTTGCACTTTACTTTCTTTGAGCTTCTTGGTATTACTAGTGAGAGACGTGTGTTGTGCAAGCTGCACTCGACTTAAACCCCACGCACGAGTAGATAGCCATCATGTATGTATCTGAAAAACCTTCCTGTTGATTTTGCTATATGACCGCCCAGTTGTTCGATCAATTAGACGGTCTATTCGTTGACTAAACGTACCAAGTGACTGAATATCCCACAGACACGTAAGTTCGTAATGTAATTCTGAAGTAGAATCAGTGTGACGTGCCTGTAACGTTTGTATTATAGCTACAATTCACCCAATGGGTTATATACAGTTTCCATCATTACAATCCATTTTCACTCTCTAGGTGTGTGTCGAATCGAGGGTAAAAAAGTAACATTTGCTCGAGATCCCACACAATTAGGAGCGAACGCGAGACCTCCGGATTACGGGGCGAACTTCTTGGCCGTTTGGTTGTTTCACTTAGTAAACACACACACATATGTGTGTGTGTATATATATATATATATATATATATATATATATAACA
>NC_068983.1:137890438-137891720 GCF_001194135.2 Octopus bimaculoides | reverse complement strand
TACATATATATATATATACATATACATATACATATATATATATATATATATATATATATATATATATAAGTGTGTGAGTGTGTGTGCGTGTGCGCGTGTGTTCGTGTGCGCGTGTGTGCGTGCGCGCGTATGTTTCTTACAGCTCATTGCCAACGAAGTTGAAAGTATTTTTAATGATTATTTGGTGACAATATCCAGTCTTCCTAGTAATTTTGTGCTCTCCATGATACGTTGGAGTCACATGTCAACTACTGCAAGTAACACAACAGGTGTTTCTATTGGAGAGTGATCAAACGAACTTTAGATAGGCGCAGCACACTTTTTAATGCCAAAGAACACACTACACTGCTGTATATGTTCGCAGGTTTGCTACTATATATGAATACATTGCAAGCAAATATACATATGCATACGCATATATACAAATGCAAGGCGTGTATACATTCATCTATGTGTGTATACATTTTAACTTGCATAAATACATATATTCACTCATATATATATATATGCATATATATGTGTGTGTGTGTGTGTGTATATATATACGAGATCTGATCAGTAAGTATCCAGACCGTTGCCATAGTAACGAAGCTAAAGCACGCAGTGTAAAGCCGCTTGGTACAGATTTGAAGGAAGGTGTTTAGCGTGTGATCGTCGTATTGACCATGACAGAGAAAGTTGTCATGGTAATACTTGCTCAGAGGCCTAGGCAAAGCTGTAGAAAGTATATGGAGAAGAGTGTATGAGCCGCACCTAAGTGTACGATTGGCTCAGACATTTCCAAGATGGCCGAAGAAAATGTCGATATTGACGAACGTTCTAGGAGACCCGCAACTAGCAGAAGTGAGAAAAACATCGCAGATATGCATGCAGCTGTGAGTTATCAGGGGATGTGCTGATTAGTTAAGGTTCAGTTCAGTTCATTGTCTCTGAAGATTTGGGTATGAGACGCATCTCTGCCAAGTGTAGTTTCATTCCAGTGGTAAATATCCGTGTACTGTTCTCTCTTTTTTCAGCACATCACACTCTTTACCACTTCATATTAAAAATATCCGCCTATGGATATAATAATAGATTACTTTATTTTTTCTGTCTCCGATGAAGGGAAGTACTGGATCTTCCAAGAAACAGCTGTAAGACTCTCTCCATAAAATACTTCTCCAACCTTACCTTTGCTCTCTTTATCTTTTTGTTTTTATATATTTACATATACACACGCTCATACACGACTTATAATACCCAATCCTGTTCATACAACGACTGGGGCAAACTAGTCGGTATA
>NC_068983.1:137883958-137889946 GCF_001194135.2 Octopus bimaculoides | reverse complement strand
ATATAACTGCATACCTGCATACGTACAATCGCATATATGCATTCATTTATAAATGTATACATTTTGACGTTTCAAAACACTGCCATTTGAAGGTGATATTCGCTATTTATGAAGTGAAAATAACTGAATTTCTGTCGTTTTTAACAATGTGTTTTCATCTGTTCGATCAACTGAACTACCTATTCGTTATATTTAAGTGATTGAATCTTCTAAGGTCTTGTGTAACCTTAATGTAAAACTCAGAATCAGAGTGACACAAGGTTGGACCTTTGAATTACAGGTAGAATTTATCCGATGAGCTTAGCTTAAGATGCAATGCAGTAGGATACAATTCCGAACCTCGAGGTTTCGAATCCCATTTCTTAAAAATTTACCCATCCTACATCTATATAGTGTATGTGTGCCTAACACATACACCAACATAGACAGACAGACAGACCGACAGACAGACAGACAGACAGACAGACAGACAGACAGACAGACAGACAGACAGACAGATAGATAGATAGATAGATAGATAGATAGATAGATAGATAGATAGATAGATGTTTGAGGGTATAGCCGATCATATCGACCCAGTACTTTATTTTATCAGTCCCGAAAATATGAAAGGTAGGGAGAAATAAAGGAGAAATACCACCAGGCATTTTTCCGACACCCTTATGATTCTGCCAGTCCACGACCGCAAACTCTACGCTGCGAATAAAAAATAACGCCAGCTCTATAGTTCTGATTTGTTTGAAATACTTTTTCTTCAACCTCTAATTCCCCAATCAATACTCAATGTTAGTTTCATATTCAAGACACAAAATCTTTAGGAGCTTAAAATTCTAGAAATATAGAGTTAATTACTATATAATGCAGTAGTCTAAATTCACTAACTGGAATTGCTTTCGTGATTAAATCTAACTTTCCTACTTATAAAAATAGTTTGGAGAAATTATTCATTATTAGTCAAGAGGACCATAATTTCTATTATAACAGGGTATTTAATCATGAGACTTACAACCTATAAATTCCTATTAAACTTTTCTTCTTTTTATTAACCTTAACGTTTCCTACCGCATCGAATTCTCCTGACTATTTAACTTTCCGTCCAAGAATAATTCTAGATTTTTTTTTATGTCCTCGTTTATATTTTCTGTATTTGTACTCCAAATTTAGTGAAGAATTTATAGAACGCGTTACACTGTCTACAATTAGTTTCTAACGTGATCTTCACCGATTTATCTCTATCCACTTTGTGATATTTTATAATCTTTCAAAATCTAACTTTTATTCAATAATGTTTTATCACAGAATTTATGCGGATGAAAATTCTTCGTGTTATGTGTAATGTATTTGAATTTATAATTCCATTGTCCTAACTTTTACTAATTTGTTCTCAATAGCCAATTCCAGCCTACACACATTTTGTCAGTTTGACAATACATTGCAACAGCTAATGTTATTTTTAAGATATGTACGATTTATTTTTGCCTTCTTGTATACAGCCATCTGAATGTTATTGCTATTTCGCGCGAAGATTCAAAGATACATTTTGATCGATTATTTTACTTTCTTCTTCGCCTGTTATGCAGTTGTTTAAACACACACACACACACACACACACACACACACACACACACACACACACATATATATATATATATATATATATATATACACTCACACATGTATTATATGTGATACATTCATAACCACATTTTCTAAAGAATACATTTATTTGTAGATGGCAATCCTATTTGGTTACATCTTGATACACTTTTATCTATGATCATATTTGCTTGAGTGCCAAGACCTACATTTTTTTTACATTACCCGCTCAGGTTGTATTCACATATTTTCCATATACATTTTTATATCTTTATAATTTCCCCCCAACAAATTTTATTAGCTGTTTTTCAAAACCAATTTCCTTAATGTTTTTCGTTTCTAAGTCTCACATCTATCAATAAATAGATGTTCTCTAGATACAATGGTTTACCTGCACATGCTTCTTTTTATGCTTTTATTCTATATAGCATTGCCTGTAGTTGGTTTGATTATTACTTTAATATTAATATCCGCAGCAAAAACAAATACCTATTTAATTTGATAATACTACTGCTTTATATATTGCATATTGCTTTTAGTAACAACTTGTACACACATACATTTCATTGCTTTGAAACCATCAGCCATAAGACTAGCGTTATTTTTTAATAATACACACATTTTATTTTATTTTATGCTCTTTGCAATACGTTCGAATTGTTATGAATGTATACGAAAATTATGAAGCTCTGCTCTTTACAATATATATATAGACGATCAGGTTGTTGTTTTAACGGGTGATTTATAAACAGAGAGAAAGTGAAGTAAATTAGATAGATAGATAGATAGATAGATAGATAGATAGATAGATAGATAGATAGATAGATAGCATTTTCCCCTAAACATGCATTGTATTACTTTATTTGAAATGCTATGGTTTGCCAATATTTTTACAACAAATCCCCAATAGAAACAATTTTTTTGTTACGTCTGATAAAATTGCACATTACAATCCAATAAGGTCTTATCATTTCAGTTGATATATCTTTTTGTTAATATCGTATTAAATTTAAGGAGGCGAGCTGACAGAAACGTTAGCACGCCCGGCGAAATGCTTCCCAGTATTTCCTCTGTCTCTGAGTTCAAATTCCACCGAGGTCGACTTTGCCTTTCGGAGTCGATAAATTAAGTACCAGTTGCGTACTGGGGTCGATCTAATCGACTGCCCCCCACCTAAAAAAAATTCGGGCCTTGTTCCAAGACTAGAAAAGAATATAGGAGCCGAGAATGTATATTTAGTGTATTTAGTAGGTTAAATATATAATCCTTACCATATATTTTCAGATGCTTTTTCATCAGATATCCTCATAAATAAAAGTAAAAATTTACATTTTATTTTCTTTTCGTACTTATCGGCTTTGACTTTATTATTTCTATTTCACACATATTAAACAAAATTTTTGTTTCATTTACTAGGAAGGAGATTGAATATAACTTTTGATACTGGTGTATAAATATTCATTACATATTTGGGTTATAGAATGAATTTAATTTAAATTAATTATTTATCCTAATTCAAATTTCGGAAACATCTTTATAATAATAACAGTTTTTTCAATTTGTTAATTCTTTACAATTTTTTCGCCTTTATAACTTAAATTAATCCTTTTTCAAATTGAAACAAAGGTTATAGACGTTATGTTAAAATAGTCCAACATTTTCTGTGTAAAATTCCCTTTTCGCAGCTCTCATAAACAACCTCTGTTCTTGAAGATATTACCTTCTTTTTTCAGAGTATGGGATTTATATTCATAATTTCATAAAGCGTGATATTTCATATAACCATATGTATATTAAACATCTCCCATTCACACAATTTTCACCCAGCTTGCTTATGTTCTTATTTTGGCTATTTCTATTCTTTTTGTATTTTTCTTTACTTATAATGCTACTCCACACATTACGTCTATTTATTGCTCTTATAATTCGATTCCTTTAACATGATTATACATGACTGATGTTTCCTCATCTAACACAGTTTTAAAGACTAAATTTAAGGGAAGTTGAAACTTATTATCATTTAAAAACTTTATGTTGGAAGCATTACTTATAACACAACACAAATCTAAAATAAACACAGACTATAAATACACGTGACAAACAAAATATACATATGAATCCATCCATCATTTTTTCTTCCAGCTATTCCTGGGAAGGTTGTGAGAGCTAAGTACTCACGCACCTCTACATAGGACCCTATCAGAAGCAACAGGCATTAAAATTTCCGGTTGGATTCCCAAGCGTAATCAACTGAGAGTCTAGATATTATCAACACTTTTTGATCGACACTTCGGCCTCTTGCTAGTTGACTTGGCTGTAAGAATCTATTTTGAAATTCTTTCCTGCAATATTTTAATCACATGTCCTAAGTACCAGAGCCGTGGTATCTTGATGTCAATAAGTAGCAGCTCGACCTGGAGAACCGCGCTGATCTTCAAGCTATACACCTTGTGGATTAATGTTAGTTCAGAGATCCTGCATATAAATCTAGTGATTAAATTTCAAACTGAGCAAAACATCTCAACGTCTAAAACAAAGTCAGGCGATAAATTCTATAGAAATACCACTTCACTGCTCTAAAAGGAGACAGATACATACAGTAATAACACTTTATCTTCTGATGAGAATTTGATGATTGGTGAGTTGGAATTTAAGAATTTTATTATTCCAAAGGAATTATGTGGTTTAGTCAGAGGTGTTCGCGCCTCGAAAGTCTTACTTCGGCTTTCTTGACAGAGCAGCATCTACAGGGATTGTAGAAACCCACACAGGAAAGATACTCTTGATTGTAGTGACTGCTTTTAAAGACACTATTTATTTGTCTTATCCTGGTGTTACCGTTTCGTTGATTGTGTTTATCATCAACAGTAGCAAACTTCAGCCATCTTTTAAGTGGATTTCTCCGACAGTTCCTTTAACCCATCACAGAAAGATATACCCTCCACTTATATATACACAAATGTATATATTCAAGAACATCCCTTCAACGATCATTTTTGACAGTTTGGTACGTGCACACACACACACATTTATACTTTGGGAAAATATGTTATGATTCACACTTTTTGATCACTCAGTTCTTCTCTCTCTCTCTCTCTCTCTCTCTCTCTCTCTCTCTCTCTCTCTCTCTCTCTCTCTCTTCCCTCCACTTACCGCTCGACTGCCCGACTACTGTCGATTGTTAAGTCACTTAAAGCCAGTTACACACCCATGCTTCCTTCTTTGGCTACTTCCTCCGTTTGTCTTGGCCTTTCTCTCAAGAAACGAACGCATTTGTTCTCTACTATTTCTTCCTTCGGCCGTTTTGTATCACTCCTGTTCGCAGGTGTGGTCAACCATCGAAATCTTTCCATCATACTTCCTTGCATATATGTTAATGAACTTTCACTATCTATTTTTTGTTTTACAGTTGCAGACTTAAACAAAAATATACTTTTTCACCAACACATACTTTCGGATTAAGCACACGAAGTCATACATGCCATTAACGTCGTACCTGTTACACACAAGTTCGACGTCTTCACACCACTCTTTATCACTTTTTCGACAGTTTCTCTCTCTTTCTCCTTCTCTCTCTCTCCTTCTCTCTCTCTCCTTCTCTCTCTCTCTCTCTCTCTCTCTCTCTCTCTCTCTCTCTCTCTCTCTCTCTCTGTCACACACACATACACACACACATGCACATACACACATACATACGCACGCACACACAAGCGTGCGATCACACATCCTTACACACACGCCCACACAACCTCATCACGCACTCTTTCACACTACTCACACCTAACACAAGTACACATACTGATATCATTCCCGCACTCACACTAACCAATGTCACCAAATTTATACATATGTACACATCTAAATATATCCCACAAAATAATTATGCAAGTATCATTCCTCCGATGTCCACAAACACAGACACACTCCATCTACAAACCTTCCTCTACATTCCTTCTTGATTCTCCTTCAAAGAAAGGTATTCTGTCTGGCTTTTAGCCCTTCATTTTCCTTTGTCTTCTTTCCCATTTATTTTATCATTATAACTTCTTTACCGCACTCTCGCTCTCTCTTCTCTCTCTTCTCTCTCTCTCTCTCTCTCTATCTCTCTCTCTCTCTCTCTCTGTCCCTTTCCATCAATCTCTCTCTTTCCGTGTCCTTCACTCTCTCTTTTTCTCAGTCCCACAGTCTCACTCCCTCTCCCTCACTTGTTCTCACCATGTTTCTCCTAATTCTTTCCTTTCTGAAGAAGGACTAACGGCTGAAACGTCAACACACTACCCATTTATTTGAAATACTTTCAAGCGTTAAACTTATTTCAAGCGTTAAATTGCATACACACACATTCACTACACACACAAACATAAATATACATATATGTTTATATATATATAT
>NC_068983.1:137882666-137883137 GCF_001194135.2 Octopus bimaculoides | reverse complement strand
TATATATATATATATTGATATATATATACTTGAAAAAATATAGTTCCATATACATACAAGTATATACATAGAAGTGATGATGTATAAAAATCATGCTCAGACAGCATACGCTCACTAACAAACATACAATACTGTATTTTAAATGTTGGTAGATATATATATATGGCTGTACGCATGTGTATATGTATGTGTGTATGCGTGCGCGCATGTATACATATATAAATATATAGAGAGAGACAGACAGACAAAAACGAGAGAGAGAACGAGAGAGAGGGAGAAAGAGCGCGTGAGTGGAATAGAGAGAGAGGGTAGATAGAGGGAGAGTTTATGTACATAAACATTTATATATATATTTTATGTATAATTTATAATATATCATATATACATTCCCTTGTACGTAAAATATCTATCTGCCCTTATAGATACATACATACATATGTATTCATATATATATATATATATATATATATA
>NC_068983.1:137878002-137879172 GCF_001194135.2 Octopus bimaculoides | reverse complement strand
TATATATATATACATATGATGCCTCCTGAGATCGCTGATTTTATGACGTTTTATGATTTAGAAAGCAGTATCCATTCTCTGTACACAGTTTGAATAATAATCATCTGAAAATCAGATCTTCTATTTTACATAGTTTTAACCCATTTTATGAAAATAATTATATATACTAAAACTAAATATTAGCGCACTACGCAAGATTTGGGGAGAGTATGAAAGGTAATGTTTACTATTTCGATAAACATATAATTTAGTCTTGCTCTGAAAGTAGACAAAGCGATTACACCACATATTTTTATCTTCGTGAATCATTCTATTTCAGGTATTGTCAGATCATTTTCAGGAAAAGAATACTTTCATCTACTGTTTGCATGAAGCTGTTACATTGTAAACAAACTTGGAGAGAAATAAACTCGCTGAACTAATTTGCATAAGAATGCATGCATACGCTGACAACATAGATTGATTTTCCATTACACAGCGGTTTGCGAATAATTATAATTAAAAAGGTAATGAAGAACATTTTAATAAATATACAATTCTTATCTACTGCTAAAAGCAAATGAAATGGTTATACAACAAATTTTATCTTCCAGTAGATAGAAAAGTGAATCATCCAAATTATTCCTAATCCTGATATACCGTAATAACTGAAAGGGCCACATCTTTTCAAAGATTACTAACAGCTATTTATAGTGAATACAAACACGAACTGAGATAAAATGAAACCCCAATAAGGTCCGAATATTGATTAAGGGTGTTTATGGAATGTTTAGTCAACGGAGAAATAGTTAAATTTGCCATGTATTTACGTTATGAAGGTTTACATACGTTATATCATATCTTAGACTAGGATCCCCGTTGAAAGGCCGCTGATATGAATAAAGTGTTCAACACTTATGGCATGCAAATTACTAGCTTCTTTTCCTTGAAGTTTCTGGATTGTGTATATAAACAGATCAACTGTTTATTTTTCTGGGATTGGTCAAGTGATGTAGACACCTCTGATGAGACAGCAATAAGGATGGAAAATCGATTAAGGTTGTTCATCATACTTCAGGAAAGTAGTTAAACCTGCTATGCTTCTATTCCTGCAACCTAGATTCGCACATATACATTTGTGTGTATATATATATATATATATATATATACATACGCACACAAACACATACA
>NC_068983.1:137874315-137877781 GCF_001194135.2 Octopus bimaculoides | reverse complement strand
GCGCATGACCAGTCCACCTACTGGCCTCCTGAATATATACTCGTATATATCTTTATATAAACATATGCAATAATCCTTGAGATCTCAGATATTTTTTCTGAATCTCCCTGATTCTTTTAAAGTGCTAGTTACTGGTATTAAATTGATATTAATTAATATCCAATTTTTTACCCCATTGTTTAATTATATATATATATATATATATATATATATATATATGAGTTCGAGTGAGTCGCAATTTGAATCTCTTGTTTTTTGGCATTTAGACAACAGGCTTTGTAGCTTTGAAACATTCTTCTATGCCCATCGATTGGATCTCAGAGAATAACATTGAAAACAACTTTGGCAGCAATTCCCAATTGCACAGGTGGGTAAGTGGTGAAACAAAAAAAAGCAAAATAAAAATTATTAGAATTTTCTGAGGATTTCTAAAGATTTTTATTGTATGGTATTTCTGCTTAGAGCGAATTTCATAGATTTATCGACTTCAACACATGATGAACATACGAATGAACACTTGATCTTGGGAACAATCGTTTGAAGAATAAAATTTTGTAATGGTATTTTGGATAAAGAGGTTTTCTGGACTGCGACTAAAGAAAACACTTATCTTAAGTTAACTTTTCTTATCTTGAATAGATATTGTTAAAAGGAAAGCGTTTAAGATTAAGGTCAACTTTGCTCCTTCGCGTGCATGTATTATATAAATTCATGGTTGCATTTTGTAGAACACCCAAAAACACATGTATTTATTTAGCCATGTATACACATACAAAAAATGCATGCAGACAGATAGACAGACAGACAGACAAACAGATAGATAGATAGATAGATAGATAGATAGATAGATAGATAGATAGATAGATAGATAGATAAATAGATATTTAATTTCAAAGTAATCCATGGTTGAGGCCCATTAGTTTTGCTCTGAATTGCTTATCAAACAAAAGAAAATTTTTTAATGTCTGATGGAAACAGTAAATAAAAGTTTCTGGAACACAATAAGTTTAATGATTTCTTCAAAGATGAAATCCAGTGGCAGAAATTATTAGATGATGGCTGGTAACAACAGACACGCTTCATTGATTTTACAGACTCTGAGGAAGCGATGTTGTAGCATAATAATACCTTCACAGGCAGTCACCACTAAGACCTCTGAAGCTAAGCAAGAATGGTCGCTCCTACTTATAAAACTTAACAAACAAAATATTTGCTGGTGTGTGCTGATGCCTATCAAACTGATATCAAATTATGAACGTAAAGTATATTCATACCCAAGTCTATCTGACGCATTAAGAATGAATATATGCATAATTTCTTTGATTCTTGTGTCCTCACAATAGCGTTTGTGTGTGTGTGTGCGTGCGCGCGCGCGCATGTTTGTATATTATGCGTTTGTCTTCTAATTATCTTGGAAAGTTTCAGTTGATCAAGGTTTTTCAACACGCTATATTACAAGCGAAGCTTTTCTCTTTTCATGTTTAGTATATTAAAGACACCTTCCGTGCTATTTTCCCCTGACCATATTGTCGTTTTCTATAGTCAGTGTCGCTATATTACCAATAGACAAGCGTATGTATGTGTGTATGTATGTATGTATGTATGTACATATGTATGTATGTATGTATGTGTGTATGTATGTATGTATGTATGTATGTATGTATGTATGTACCGGGTATGACTTTAAACTGCATCCGGTAGTGGGGCTCTAGTTCAGGAGTTCCAGGGCTGGAGGAATGTGGAACCCCTCTGAGTTACTGTTTTTCCCATGTCTACTAGGCATAGTAGCACCTGTGAAGTTCCCAACTGTGGATAATTAACGTATGTGATGACAGTCCATCTGAGCGCGGGGAGGCAGAAATACCTTTGGATAGTGTCAGAGTGAGCAATAAGACTACCGGGAGTGAGGGACACTTAGCTGTTATCACAGCATCTTTCTAGGAGGACACTGATGTAAAAGCTGAGTTTTCGTGCGATTATTTGTTATCTCGCTTCTATTTGTCACTTGGTACTAACCATAGACTCAAAGAATGACACTCGTCTTTTACAAGAGTTTATCACTATAATCTAACGATGAACAGATGCCTCTTTAGAGTAACCTCATTAGTCCTTCCATCTTTTGAAAACCCTATGGCCATAGAAGAGTGGCAGCGTGTGCAAACCTAACGAGTTAAAAGCTGGCAGTAAAATACAACTTTTATTTTTGTGACTGAAGAGGGACTAACTGATTACAATAAACAAGATCTGAGTGAACTGTCAGGTGGGGTAGTTGACGGTGTTAGTTCCGCCGTGTTGGTTTACCGTGTTAGTTTAACGTGTGTTGGTTTAACAGTTGGTAGCTGAGTGAATATTGAGTGAACACTGAGTAGCGTATGTACGTTCGAGTAGAACGGAGTGCGTTCTGTGTTAGCATACATTTTTGCGATAGGTTATTTTTAGATAACCACAACCAACTATATATTTGTGTAATACTAGTTAACACCAGAGATGTATAGCCATGTCAAAATATACATCTGCAATGGGACTGAATAGTCATATGAAAGGCAATAGACGGAAAGTCAACGAGAAAATACAAGGAGACAGCAATGATACGTGAGGAGCATCTTCCACGTATGTATTTATGTATGTATGTATGTATGTATTGATCACTCTTCTACTTAACCACTGAGTTGAACATACTTCATCTAAGAAATCCTGTAAGACCGAAGCATGCCTATTGTGTTCACCACTAGTCTTTAAAGACCAGATCCACACCAAACTGTCCGGTTGATATGTTGATATTGTTCAAAAACTTTCAATCGGTTGAATTTAATGTTGCTTGGTGATTTTAGATTTTAAACATTTCTAGATGAAGTTTAATCAACTAATTGCTTGAGTATTCTCTTGTGGTTGAAATTTTGCAACAAGTCAATATATTTCCTATGGAAGATCTTACAGTATTGCGTATTTAAAATGTTTTTCCAGCGATATTTTACTCAGCAATATTGTGTATAAAAGCATACATACATGAATGTGTGTGTGTATGTGTGTGTGTATGTGTGTGTGTGTGTGTGTGTGTGTGTGTGTGTGTGTGTGTGTGTGTGTGTGTGTGTATTTTTATCTTTTTTCTTTTATCTTTTATATTTTACTTGTTTCAGTCTTAGACTGCGGCCATGCTGGTGCACTGACTTGAAGAATTTTAGTCGAACGAATTGACTCCAGTACTTCTTTTAAAGCTCGGTACTTATTCTATCAGTCTCTTTTACCGATCCGCTAGATTATGTGGAAGTTAACACACCAACACTGGTTGTCAAGCAGTGGAGGGGACAGAGACAAAAGACACGCACACACATACACACATTCATACACACACACATATACAGAAACATACACACAAATATGACGACCGCTCCATCTTGACAGACGATAGCCATCCCATCAACAATCCACACATATCATCACGCAGTACAATTACTCCGTTGGTGAG
>NC_068983.1:137873982-137874305 GCF_001194135.2 Octopus bimaculoides | reverse complement strand
CGCAGTACAATTACTCCGTTGGTGAGCCCTCAAGTGACTTTGAAGTCCGGCTGCTGAGCGACAAGGTCTACCGCACAGATGACAAATGTTCAGGCCTCTTGATCCTTGATCGCTGGTATCTGATTCTAAGGAAACGCCTCTGTGAACCAGCATATGTCTCTTAAGTCCGGGTATTGTTTTACAAACCTTGTGACATATGCCACAGGTCGCAAAAGGCGGTTGGTATTTAGGGTGTCTGGAATTTCTACCCTCATGTGTTTTCATGTGATTCACATATCCTGCTTTTGACAGAAGAACGCGATCACATACAGTACACATCCTAT
>NC_068983.1:137870237-137870733 GCF_001194135.2 Octopus bimaculoides | reverse complement strand
GTCCATGAAGACATGTTAGCGATGTTAAGATAAGAACCCTGCCGCCTTATGTGCAGATTTGTAACTGTATGCTTCCAACCGGTCAAGTCTGCATACGTTGCCACTCCTCCATCGCCACAGGACTTTTCTCTCCTCCTTTCTACTTTCTTCCTCTCCTCTCCTGCCCTTCTCACTCCTTTTCCCTTCCTCCCCCATCCATCCTTCCCTTCCTCTCTCTCTTTCTTTTCCCTAATTTTTTCTCGGGTCATACTAAGATGACTGTGATTTGACAGTGTTTTGTCTTGTTGGGGACATCTGTACTTCATTGGATTTTAGTGACAAACGCTTGTACAACACCTTTACCACTCTCTAGGTCAAAATAGTATAATCCAGTGACAAGCGAGAGCAAGATGACTAGTACTAAGTTGACTGCAGGTTTTATATCAGAGTATCCTCTCCGAGGCTTTTCCTCAAAAGGAGACTGCAAGCCAGCAGTGGTAGATCAATTTGAATTCGG
>NC_068983.1:137860650-137869429 GCF_001194135.2 Octopus bimaculoides | reverse complement strand
GACGACCCGACCATGAGACAGGTTGTACTGGATTACATGTTACCAGTAGCGCTCAGGAATACTTGTAAGAGCGACCTGACATAATATACACACAATATACACACACACAAATATACACACAATTATACACACAAATATACACACACAAATACACACACACAAGCACACACACAAGCACACACACACACACATACATATACATACGTGTGTGCGTCGCGGGGTGAGTGTGTGTGTAATGGAAATTGTGTTAAAATCCAGCTCAAACATGTAGATTGGGTTTGCCAATTCGGTTTATAAATATCCTCCAGACACGTTGCTTAAAAGTATTCCTAATGTCCAGTAGATTTGTAAACGAAAGACGTCGGGTTAATTTCAACTTTAAGGATTCTTTTCCATGATACCAAACTATAGGTCCTCTGTCGTTCTCCGTTCTAAACCAAAAACCCACGGATAACATATAACTTCAGGCAAAAATCAACTTCAATGTTTTTTTAAATTTTTAACAGAGTTATCAAGATGACTTCATTTTCTTACTAATGTAATAGAAGTAGAAATAAGAAAACTTACACGAAATATTTACCAAATGAAATCGGTTTCCATGTAAGATCAAGCAATAAATTCAAACTTTTGGAGTGTTAAAAATCAATCACTAAAGTATCTAAGTACAAAGAAGTTGGCCTTTGTAGGTTTTTGCCTGTTAGCTTTAAAGTAAACATGCAAAGTATATCTTATTTTTCATTAGGACTAACGGTACATGTGCACCGAAAGATCAGAAACTATGTTCATTGCAACTCTGAGTCTTCAGGTTCCACATCAATTACAAATTCCTTTGATTAACTTTTCTTTAGAAATTTGCAATTTTTTCCACATTTTTCTCTGGATTTCAGAGTTATTTCATGTATGCGTTCTTTCGAGGACTTACAGAAATTATTGGAAAGAAACCTTGAAGCAATCATTTCCTGCTCATTTTTTATACTTTTCGATACAATTTAATTCATTAAAAAAAACGCTTGAAATATCTGTATCCCTTAAAGACTTACTTAGGTTTTCCATCGAATATATTGACTTTCTCTTCCCTCAGTAGAGGTTCCTTTTACGACTACAACCCAAGCCTCGAATATGCAGCTTTGATCAGAGGCAGGATATGTAAATGTTTGGATGGAGAGACCAGATAATACTCAACGTTAATGCTTCTTTTTTCCATATTTCTTCGTAATGCTGGGTGCTTTTTTCTTCCATATTTTCATATCCACCCTTACGACAAGGATGCCAATGTGAATTTGGGTAGTGATGTCCCCCACTCTGGAATATTTCTTCTCCTGAAAGTGGCCTTCGGTTGATCTTTGAACCGCTACTTCTGTCCTTAAGCCTGGTGACAACCATGGTTTAGCAGAAACGTGAGCCAAATATGCGCAATTATATATTGAGTCAGTTTAGTGGCTATCTATATAATGTGGTGTCTGTTTGACAAAGGACTTGTGTGACTAAGGGAATTTTCTGCAGAAGCTGAAACGTCTCAAAATTTTCAATGTATCGGTTGTATGTAGGTATGTCTCGCATCTGTACAGAAGAATGGAAATACAAAGTACCAACTACACGAGAAACGTAGTATGGAGTCTAAGAGGGTTCTTTAGAAAACTTTTTTTTTCTAAGCCTTCTACATGCTACAGAAGCCTGTCTGATACGATTTAGAGTCTTCCTTTACATAGGGCATTCATCATAAATTTTGCTACTAAAGTGATGAATTGGGAAGATGTGTTTAGTTCCTACTATTAAAATAGGAGTGAGGAGAGAAGAATGCAGTATGCCATTAACTAATGACCTTTTTCTGGACTTTAATTTCAAACCCATTCTTTTAAAAGCTTTAACAAATGTCAAGATGGTGACTTATAGAACTCCTGGAGTGTGTTACCAGAGCACAGTCATAACACACTGTATGTTGCTCAACTATCAGTTAAGCTACATATAGTGTGCTAATGATTTAGTTCAAATCGAAAGGATCAGTTCTTATCTGAATTAAGCTGTGTGCTGTAGCCTTCGGATGTTAAAACGATATTTGTAGTGTAAAAAGTTTAGTGAATCCCCCTCACTTTCTATTCTTTTGCATGGCAGTAGGGTTACACAGATGGGGAAAATATCAAATAATACAGAAGCCAACATACAACCTTATTTTTACACTAAAGGGCTCAAATTTCAGGCCTCCAATTCTGGAAATAATTCCTTTGGGGAATTAGCATAGGAGATTTACGAATTTGGGCAAACCACCAAACTTTCTGAGAACATTGCACAGAATTTCCCTGTGATGTACTATAATATTGAGTGGATCAGTCCTTTAAGAATGAAATTGGTCAGGAACTTCTGAACGATAAGCAGCAGTGCTACACCTCTTCTGAAGAGTAAAATTATTTATCTTCTTTGTTCATATAGTAATATATACCTGGTTTTATATTCTTTTCATGTAGATAACCAAAATCGACTGGATAGCTAGATCTCATGAATTCGACTTTCTAACAAATTCTCCTTTTCATAAAGTTTAAAGAAACGATAAAAGGATCTGAGTAGTTTCTAACAACTATTTATCCTGTCCTTAATCCGAAATGAACTACAGATTTTGTTCCTACATAATGAGTCTAACGTATTTAGACTTTATGGATTGCACGCTTTTTGATAAAGCGCTAAAACAGCTCGAAGAGACTTATGTGAAACAAGCCAGTGAAATATATGCCAAATACATTCAAAGGCCCAATTTTAAACCTATAACACCAGAAGAAAATAAATCGTCGTTTATAAGCCATTCTTCTATGCGCAACATACATCAAACATTATCAAGACTACAGGGAAAGAGAATAAAATGCTAATATAAGACGATGGAAGAATGCTGGGTTTCTTCCACATCATAACAAATGCTTGTTGCCTCTGAGCAAGCTTCTGATGTTAACGAGAGGAATTAAAGTGATAAATTTTACCAGTGTATTCCAGTTAACCCTAAAGCTTTACTCTCTGTTTTTGCTAATTCATTTAGTTTTCAGTTGAAAATATCATAAATATTAATTCATTGTAAATATTGGTTTCAAATTTTGGCACAATAACAGTAATTACATCGATCCCAGTACTCAACTGATACTTATTTTCTCGATCCCGAAGGGATGAACGACAAAGTCGACCTCGGCGAAACTTGAACTCAGAGAGTGAAAACGGACGAAATGCTGCTAAGCATTTAGCCCCGGCGTTCTAACGATTCTGCTAGCTCTCCGCCTTATCTATATATTAATACGCTAAGGCCAAAATGCATTAAGCTGTCACGTGACTAGTTGAAGGGAAAGGCAAAGAGCGAGAGAGGAAGAGAGAAAGGGAAGTGTCAACAACGTGAGGTAAGGGGAACGTAATATCTATTACGTGGTTGTAGAGAGTGATATAGAGAAAGTGAGTTATAAATACCATGTTTAGCAGAGGGGTGATATTCTGGTGGTACAATTAAAGAAAGGCAAATAGACAGTGGTAAAAAGAGAGCGAGAGAAAGAGAGTGAGTGAGAGTGAGTGAGTGGAGAGAGAAAAGGGGGAGAGAGAAGTGACCATGACGTGTGGCAAGGGGAAACGAATATTTAATACGTGGTTAAAAAGTGCAATTATTGATATTTGTTTATAAAATATGGTTAACAAACGATGTAAACTAACAAGAGAAAGAATGAGATGGCATATACAATGGTGTAAAGAGAAGCAGAGGATCGAATCGCTAAAACAAGCATTGAAGCATCAGCATGTAGAAGGAAAAATTTGAATCGAAGAATATAGAGTGAACATTTACAACAGATAAGGGAGCGTGTTCAAGATACAATATAAAATGAAAATGAGAGAGAACATCATAAGAACTGTAAACCTATGGACATTGACAACATGAATATTCTTTGTAATAATTGTGAAGCTCTTAGATTTATAAATAAACCTCTGAAATACTGAGAGAATGAGAAAATCATGTTCCTTCAATTACAGCCTTAATCAGAAGTAAAACGTGTTCTTAAATGAAAATAATGCAGAATATACAATTTATAAAGGAACATTAGTTTTTATAGCTCTGAATAAACCTACATTCATCTAAAAAAATTCTCACGGGTACTGCTAGTTAATCATAAATATTATAAATATAATTTATTACAGAAGCTGTTCGACTGTTTTACCTATTACCTTATACTTTGTAATTTTCCCTATTTTATGTATTAATATGATACGTCAATAATATTCCGTTCTAATATTTCTTTCATTTGTGTGCGATGTACTTTATCTAGTTCATTATTTTCTCAATCTTCGAAAGCTGTGTTTGGTGTCATTCTTTTATCTCTTGCTTCATTTTCACACAGTATGAGAGTAATTTTATTCATAGTTTTGTTGGTAACTGTGTCTAACAATGTTTCCAATTGTTCCACTACATATACTCATGCAAAACAAACCTTTACTAATGTACAATCTCTTTACTATGCAGCTTCCTTACTCATGGACAAAATTCAAATTAATTCATTAAAACTTTTACAATTTCTTGTGTCTTTTTATAATGACCACACAACTTCACCATAACCAAAACAGCGTCTCAAACACTAAACTTCCTTATTAGGCATCCTATCAGTTCCAGTGTAGCCTGAATGCTGCGCGAGTTAATAGTACATGTTACGTTTGTAAACTAATATATGACAGTTGTAATATTGTCTTAAATAACAGCATTCCGGTTGTCGAATATGATCCAAAATTGTTACAGAACAATATGAATCATATCATGCACCGTTAGTTATCCATCCAGCTGCTTTTGATAACGATTGTGTGTAGTTTATTCAGTTATTACGAGGCAATGTTTTGTCTGCTGAGATGGAAATGTCTCTAAGAAGGAATTTTTGTGTGCCATATCCGCAACGACATCTGATAGGCTTGCTTTTTTTTTTTTTCACTTGTTCATTTTCTTCAGTAATGTTCAAAATGATTGTAGCTCTGGAAGATTTGTATTGTCTTCGTTTCCTGTGAATTTTGTAATATTAGTACACTTTCCAGTGAATTACATTTCTTGTCACTTTGGTGACTTTTTTTAATCAAGTAGGTTTTACCAAGCCTTAGTATTCTTAAATAAGAAGATTGTGTTTTCTTTAATTCATACTGTCAACAATATTCACTTAACTTTTTTATAGCAGTCACTGATTTTTCTTCTATTATCTACAGAACTTTTCCGGCAAAACAGAATACATGAAAAACGCATGAACAGAACCTAACTGTCTCGGCCTTAACTCCGAGCCAATGCTGGTCACTGTTTTTGTGTTTTTGTTTCTTTTTTCGGTCTAATTAGCTTCTAGTTTGTAGCTTTTATTCTGTATATATACAGAGAGGAAGAGAGAGGAGACAAACAAACAGAGATAAAGACAGAAAAAGAATTATCTTTTTTGCTAGTGTTGCTTTACTCCCTAATCAGTTTTCCGTTTCTTGGTTACAAGTATTTTTGTAAACTCATATTAGTGGAATATTGACGTCGCTATAACCAACCTTTCTTGTCTCTTAAGTCAGTAACTGCGTGTTAATATTAACCTGACTCGTCTGTAATAATTGTTTTCTAATATTCTCTTTCATTTCTGTATGATGTATCTTTCCAGGATCATTTATTTCTTAGTGTTTGTATGAGTAGTTTTGTACTAATTATCTGATTACAATGTCTAAATCTAATTTAATATTCTTATTTTTAATTAATTTGCTTCTTTTTACCACAGTTTTGGCACATATAGCGAATACTATATTCATTTTTAAGTATACAACTGAATACAGATCTGTTTAGCTTGAATGTGTGCAATGTTTTATGTTGCTTATTTCTTACTTCATAATACACATGAAGTATTCTATGCAATATGTATGCAATGCTTATAATTCCTGGAATCTGGGTTATGCAACATTTTAATCATTCTAATGCATCTGTCACGATGGCTATTGATTATTTTTATTTCAATTATTCATCGTTATTTTATTGATATTTTCTCCATTTCTTTTGGTATACCTGACTGTTTGTTAGGAAAAAATATCTTTATCAATAGTCCGGACCATTAATTCTCTGATAGTCTGGACAACAAAATCCAGAATTGACGCATTACACAGTATTGTCACTTTGTCATTCTCTGAGGCGTTTTATTGTATTTAATAAAGCAACATCATGGAACATCATGATGTTGCTTAATTATAATACATAGCAGCTCAGGCTCTAGCATTCCAGAGACGGATCTACAGTTAAAGTTGATGCCTTCGATGTTGTTTGCCTTACTGTAAGCTCTATAGTATCGTGCCTACCCATTTCTGACGTTCTATGTGTCGATGTGCCTGGATTCTAATGATTCCTTATGACTAAATTGTGTGTTTGTGTGTAGTCAATAAAACATATATCAGAAAAGAAGCATACTCTAAAACAAAAAGTTAAATTCTGATCATATTGTTACCAAAGGTTTCGTATCCACGAAAGCCACAGCCTTGTGGACAGCTCGTCAGTCTCCGTACAAAGGCAAAAAAGTTAAACTTTCTACCAGGCGGACGTGAGGAAACGCTTAGATATCGAGATTTAACGACTAACGTATGAAAACATTAATGAGGGCGGGTTATTTTCCCTTGATCAGAGGATGAAAAGCCCTTACAGACCCAACATAGCCTAACCAGCAAACGGGGAGATCTAATATTCCAGTAGTAACGCTTAAAATGGACACATTTAGAGAAAACTTCTTTACCTGTAGCCTTCTTGCTTCGGATTTGGAATCGGGTATACAAAATGCAGTCATTGCTTTTATTTTTTTATTTAGACTTAATACAGTTTGGAATAATATAACTAATTTATTACAAGAACAGTTAAAACATTAATGCCAATTAGTTTGTATTTTGCATAAAATTCTGTTTCAAGTGATAATATAATATGCCTTTTCCTTAAACTTTTTCTTTTTGTGTGTAATTAATTTGTAAGTCTATGCGAAGTATATTTATACCTGGCCCTCTGCCTGACATGATAATAGTGAGATTTTTTAATTTTCTTCTCGCCGGCTTTGCTTTACTGAATAGCATATAAATCTATGTAATATCTGTATCAGTGTACCCACAACTTTATCTGCAGCGTAAAACTTTGTAATCCAAAACAAACTATGCCTAGCTGTCCTTCCATTGTATCCGTGTCTCATTGTATCTGAATTTGCTTGAGTTAGCTCTTAGTTAAAATGCTAAATCACCTAGATTCATAAAAATGTTATGGAAGGGCATTCAAACGTAAAAGTGTGTGTAGAAAAGTAGTCTCATCGGCAAACTCTTCTAATGGAAATGGGATTTATTTTTATAATTCCCACTTTTGTTTCTATTCGCGGAATTGTTTGCCGTATGTTCTTTATTATTACTATTGCTACATTACCTAACTCTAATGTTTCCAGAATCTATATGTAAGAGATGCTGCTCAAACACTTTTTTGCTGTCAAATTACGTCATGCTCAGTCTTTCGTTTATGACTTTACAACCATATGAAACCACTTGTGGTATTTCTATTCTTCTGAGAGTGAACTGCTGTTTGCAGTTACGTCTTTTAAGCTGCAAATAGGCAAGTTATGACTTTGTACTTGGATAATGGAGGTTGTTTCTTCTACTCTTAAACAGTAAAATAGTTTTACAGTTTGTAAACCAGCCGGGTATTGTTTCTGGTTCTTTAAATCAGTCACTGAATGTTCCGTGCGTATTGTTGCAGTGTATGCGTACGTTTGTGTGTGTGTGTGTACGCATGAGTGTTTGTCAGTGTGGGACCTTTGTGTCTCTCTGTGTGTCTGCATGTGCGCGCGCGCGTGTGCATGTGTATATATGTAGGTTGAATCTACCTGGAGATTGTGTTCACACGTGATGACCGTTTATGTGAATGCAATATATTTCCTGTGTCAAGTAAAACAATAAAATAACACTAAGTTATTGTATTACTTACACGGGTGTCCTTCAAGCTTTTCATATTTTTTCGGGCATTTTTTTCTTCGTTATTCATTGACACTGGATCTTCGGAAGAGGAAATGATGATGGTGATGATGATGATGATGATGATGATGATGATGATGATGATGACGACGACGACGACGATGACGATGATGATGATGTTGACGACGACGATGATGCTGACGACGCTTATATGAGGATTATGATGATGATATATATGTATATGCACGAAGTTAGAAATAAAGTATTTGGCTAGTGCTTTGTTTTATCGAGCCCCGGGAGAATGAAAATACACTCAACCTTGTCGGGATTTGAACTTTGGAATATAAAGGGCCGTGAAATAACGCAAGGCATTTTGTATGATCCTACTAATTCTGTCAAATGATTCGCCGTCTACTTGTATAACCGAAGTATTAAGCCAACTACTCTAAATGTTGTAATGGTTGTTGTTTTCGTAGTGTTAGACACCGAATTCTTATTTTTCCTCTGATGCAATCTGTCGTTACCATGGCTACATTAGTGGTGTTGTATACATTTCTCTGACCATCTCTCTGTCATTCTATTTCTCTCTATTTTTCTCGCTCCATTTCTCTTCCTCTCTCTCTCTTTCCCTCCCTATCTATCTCTCTCTCTCTCTCCCCCCTCTCTTTTAGGTGAAACTCTTTTTCATTCCCCGTGTATTATATTTGGCACCAGTGAATGTTATAAATATTATTTCTTCATAGGATCTGTCTCTTGAGAAAGCCAAAAGTTTGCAAATACAAAATCTTAAAACAGGTGTTGCTTCTCGAATGGAAAGAATCAAGCAAATGGAAAGTGT
>NC_068983.1:137856184-137860199 GCF_001194135.2 Octopus bimaculoides | reverse complement strand
ATAATAATAATAATAATAATAATAATAATAATAATAATAATAATAATAATAATAATTGGTGCATAGGGAACAGTAAGCAAAGATATAGACAAATGGCTGAAGGAGTTTGAAATAGAATGCCCGATAGAGCTCCTAGAGAAAGTTTATCTCTTAGGGACAGCAAGGATTATCAGGAGGATTCTTAGTACTAGAAAGACTGATGAAAACTTGTGGATACCCAAGGTTAGAGGTTGTAAGTAACCCGCTACCCACATGAATCCGACCAGGAATAAGACCGAACTCGAGCCAAACCAAAATAATAATTGCCTTGATATACTACCAAGTAGTGGCTCTCATGGCTTCTGATCATAAATGATTGGAAGTGTTACCTTCGTGTGAAAGATAGGCTACAGCAAATATCCTGCTCAATAACACAGATTTGCTTGTCAGTTCTTTGACCTTAACCAGTTGAATATGTTTCTTAGTGACTGACAATATGTGCATCTATAATCACGATCAGAAGTAGTGGGGGAGCATCATAGCTATGTGTTGAGAGGAATTCTTTGGGGTTTGAATAAATCACCTCTGAGAACATGGGAGTTTCGTTCAACATCCTTAAACAACCTTTATTCAGGGACCTTTTGAGCAGAATGTCTGCTGAATATAGATATTTTTAGCTATTCATTTCATTGCCCACATGCAGATCATGACAACATTAGCCATGAGTAATGTGCACCAACAATTATCATTAGACGTCATGAGCACAGACAAAAGAGAGAATTTTAAAAACTAAAGTCATTTCTATTAGAAGAACAATAATGCAACTTCTTCACACCAGTCTTCTCGCTGATGATAACATCTGTAGCTAACATATTAAATCAATCTGGACTTGGATACAAATTCTATGGGAAGACAATCAACTATCTTTTGTATATGAATGACCTCAAGTCGTACGCTGCTGACAGTAACAGATTACTAGAAGAACTGACATTAAATTCGGATTAGCGTAAGATGCCAAGGCAACATAAAAGAAAATTAATTAAGAGTACTCATATCATGCTAAATATAATGATAAGAAACTGAAACAGATAATGAAACGGAAGAGAATTACACCCAACATACAGATAGTTAGGAATCAATAAACTAGACGAAGTACAACACAAAGAAACGAAATAACATTAATATAATAATAATAGCATTTCGTTAGTACATAGAGTGTGGGGTACAATACTAACTATTTTTATAATTAAATTTGAAATATTTTATATTTTTCGCAATAGTTGCTCAGATCATTACCATTTAATGAGCATTCTTTGTGAATGTAAAAGTGAACTAAACCAATTTTTGCTATGCTTAAAGCTATTTAACAACTAAGATACAGTGCAACGTATATGAAAATATATATACCGCAGAATGCGTACCACATTGAACCTTCTCTGTTGGTTCAATTGGACAATATAATTGGCTGAACCAAAAGAGGCAATCAATGTCATTTATCATTTATCCAAGGATTATCGGATCCACTTCTGGAGAGACTTCCAGTCTTTTATTCACCTTCAGTCTAAAATAATTCTATTTTACTGCCCTTCTTATATATATATACCATCAGTGATAATTACCCACCTTTATCTGATCTGGTCTCCATGTTCTCTTTCATCGCCATGAAACAGTGACACTACTACCCTAGCCTCTGACCGGTCTTTGCCGTTGAAAGCGATTTCATTTTCTTCTGCTCTGGCTATCCTCGGAGCTGTGACCTGTGATATTCAATAGTAATAGTAGCCATGGACTTCACTTTTCGGAAATACTGATTCAGTTTCTGTTTCTGTTGCTTTCTTCCGCTCTCTTTTTTACTTCTCTTTTCTCCTCTGAACAGAAGACTTTCAAGTCTTCTTTACTATGACACGCACAGCAACTGGAATTGTCCTACAACACCTTTTTAATTGATGTCTTCTCCGTTCTTTTAGCCCTGTAGTGTTCGAGGGTTTATCAGAACTTGGAGATCTATGCCGCCTGCAACGAATCATATGATGCTGCAGGTCACATCCGCACACACCACATGACCACAATATTCGGAAAATGTGACAAGTCAGAAAACAAGGCACATCCAAATATCTTTGCAATTCCTTTTTCTTCATTTACTGCAACGTTGTCAGGTGAGTGTCGCACAGCTATGCCTACCTCTTCTCCGACACACTTTTAAATACTGGCACACGCTTTAATATGCCCATTCCCCGGTCAGTGGAGTACACATCCAGCAAATTAGGGTTTCCTCAAACTTCCCTTTCAAAAACATGTAAAAGCCTCCTCAGTTTACTAAAAAAACAAATTATGCCATTTTTCTTTAAACTCTTCCTTCTATGAATTCGTTGGGCAAGGACACTGACTTTTGTAATATATCACCTCTATGCATTTCCCGTTACCTAGAATTTTTTTATAACTTGTATTTCTTTCGGTTAGCAGCATTAAAAGTGATGAGTTGTAACTGCTGTTGGTAGTGGTGGTGGTGCTGCTGCTGCTATTGTTGCTGCTGCTATTGTTGCTGCTGCAGCCGCCGCTACTGCTACTGCTGCTTTTGCTATTGTCTTTTAAACTTCGACAGGGGCATTTGCTACATCCTCTTTTGTGGTTACCACCTGCTCTTCTCACTGCTCAGAGATTGCCTTACTGAAAACGAAGCAAAATGAGGTATTTTTTTCAAATATATATCCACACAGTAAAAATGTCTAAAGAAGAATCTTCTTTTCTATCCCAGAGAAAAGAATAAATATAAATTCAGAAATAACCCTGGAAGAAATATTTTCTAAGCGATGATCTGTGAAGCGACCGTCCACAGCGAGCAGTATCAATAATAATGATTTTCTACATGGACATAGACAGAAATTTAGGGAGATGATACAGTCAATGACATCTAATCTAGCATCAACTGGCGTTTATTTTATCGTCGTTGGAAAGATGAAAGGCAAAGATGACCTTAGTGTAACTGGAGGAACCGAATGTAAGCTACTTTGTCCAACGCTTCTGACAATCTGGAAATATATTAAATTTCTTCAAAACGGATAGTGAAATCTCAAAATCTTACAACTAATAATCGTTCACATGATTTGCTGTATTAAAAGCAAGAATTATTCTGCGGAAATCCACTTTCATAAAAGCTATCAATTTCTGTTGTTGATAATAGCAACAAGTCAATAAAATAAAATGTTTGAGATTTCTCTTATTTCGAAAAAAGATTTTATACAATATTTGAGAATTTATTAATTTATGGCAGCCAATAACGATTTTCAGTTTTTATCGCACATTTTTATTACCAATCCCAAATAACTGAATGAACTGTCCAAACAAATATACGTTTTAAATATGAGCATGCATATGTAAATAACAGCGTGTGCATGCGTATAAATGTATACATGTTTGTGTGTATTTTTATGTACGTGTGTGTATTTTTATGTACGTTTGTATATATATATTGAAATATATTGATATACATACGTACATAAATTATACTTATACACAATGCGTGTGTGCTCATGTGCGTTTTTCTACCTAATACAGACACACATACACATTCATACACGCACATATACATGCATGAATCCTTCATACATGCTCACACGCACATTTATGTGTGTGTGTATAAAACACACATATACATATGTGTATATTGTACATGATGCAAACATTATCTTATAGAGAGCTCAATACGTAAAGTTGAGTAGAGGAGAGATATGTTTAACAAATCAAATTAAAAACACTTTTCCAGATTCGCCCGATGACTGGAAGTTCACGACACTTGTTGAAATAGAAAGACTTGTAGCATTTATAACGTTAGGAAGCCACTCGAAATTTCTGAGAGGTGGGATTCTTAATTGTATTTCAAAAATTGCAATGTAGGGAGGAATATGAATCGCAACAACATACTTTGTTCCGGGGCTTAGGAAGTATATGAAAGGTAAATTGATCCATGTTTGTACAGGTGTGCATACGAACTAACATTTATGTGTGATGATTTTTTGATGTATATATATATATATAT
>NC_068983.1:137855082-137856174 GCF_001194135.2 Octopus bimaculoides | reverse complement strand
ATATATATATATATATATATATATATATATATATATGGTGTTATTAGCTCCTTTTTCAGAAGCAGGCACTTTCAACTATATCAGTAATAGATTTCACAAAGTAAAACTTACAACGCATCCGTCTAATCCTCTTTTTGTCAATATTAGAATGATTATGAACTCTAATAGGTCTCTCTTATATCATGATGACCCCTATTCTTTCAAAAAGAAAGGCAACACGACTCCATCAGAGGTTATGATTGAACTAAGATCACAGATCTCTCTGAATTTATCTTGGATCTCCCTCAAGAATTGCACAACTCTACACAGCTCAGTCGAGTATAGATGCTACGATCTGGCAAATTAAAGTACTATGAATGCTGTCGACAGAAGTTTAGCCTTTATATCTACTTGAATATCAAATTCTCAGATGTTACTTCAGATTTCAAGATTAGGAAATTCTACTCTCTCATAAAGGCTAATGAGGAACCCTTGTATATTAATAGGAATTACAATTACCTCCAACTCTCAGTTCTAGTTGGAAACTTATTAGTCGGTATCAGTAGAAGAATTTCCAATCTATCTCAAATGCAGATTCTTCGACAGAGATACCCTTCATTAAAAACTTAGCGTTAGTAACTTTAATAGGAATTTGATATACATGAAAGGCATATATTCACCCGATAAAGCTATATATCTCCATGAATATATTCAGGGGCATTTTATCCGTAATTAGGCAACATTGCTCATGCACACATGGAGGAATTCCACCCATGTTTCGTGGTCTGCTACCACAACAGCTCCTTTATAGGATCCAGTTAGCTCAAGACATCATCAGGAGGAACCACGTCCGGTTTCGGCCCCTACTCCTCTACCGTTTTGACGTAGCGGGGCCCCTCCTTTCGGAGGTGTCTTCAGCTCTGGTGTTGGGTGCATGTCTTCTTTCTTCTATTCCCTGGCCTCTTCGATGCAGCATCAACGAGTGTCAGCGTCCGACTGATCGTCATGTCAAGTTCCCCTTTTTATATCTGCTGCTAGGCTCCAGCAGGCAGCCCCAGCTAGTTGTCACGTGACATTGTCTAAATTTCCCGCTGCTAGGGTCCAGTAGGCAGT
>NC_068983.1:137849955-137854094 GCF_001194135.2 Octopus bimaculoides | reverse complement strand
GAGGGTAGAACGTCGAAAGTAGACTTGATCAGGAAGGCTGTTCTTGCTTGTTCCCAAGCCCAAAGTTCCTTCCATGAGATTCTGCGACTGACCACGTTTTCCTCCCATCTCAGGCACTGCCCCTGTTGACTGCATTGCACCAAATGTACATTCCGCCTTTCTTCTTAAAATTAGTTACTCGTGCCCAGAAAATAATAATTGCAGTATCACACGCTACATCAGAAAAGGCATACAACCGCAGACTTCACATCAATCACCTGCTTACAACTACCGAAATCAAACATCTATCCACCTGAGACATTCTTCCTCCTCAAGACAGTCGTCAACAGAACGATTCTCATCCCACCTGGTTATATCCCGAGAAAGTACGCGGAACTTTCTACTAATAATTTCGAGGGAAGATTTACCCAACATAAACTCTCTTTCAGTTTCATAGGCATGGAAAACTCCTTCGTCCTGTCCCATTTTACTTGAAAATCCAGGAACCAAGGAAGTGCTCCACCCAGTACAACCTAGAGCATTCCAAAAACTACATTTCTCTACTCGTCCGAGGTGAGCAGCTGTTGTCTTTGTCTTTGTCCCTGTTAGAAGTTGCGCATATTTTTACTTTTTCGAGGTCTAAGCCAACTGCTCGTGAGAATTTCGTTTCAAGAATATAATTGACTTGCTATCTTTTTAAAATAGTGAACAAGAGCATGTAGCAGGTCTTCTTGTAAATTGGAAATATAGTGGGCAAGATGAGTGACTGCCTTTTTATGCTACTTCCTGTTACTCAACAGTTCCCAACAAGCCACTTTTCTATGAATGAACAGTCGTTTAGTGTCACATTTGTACAGCGTAAGTTCTTTTGTTTTTGCTTTTTTTTAATAGGTTTCTCTTTAACAGATTTTTACAGGATTTAGCTCTGTAACGATACAAGCCAACGGGGTTATATTATTGCTGGCACTACAAATGTATTTATGGAATATTCTTGTCATTGAGATAAGTTTTAATGACCTCTAACACACAATTTTACTGTCACCAATTTCCAAATATTTGCAAAAGGAAGTATGCATTTTTGAGCCCTTGTGTTATCTCCGTCCCTAGACTTCTGAATTATCTACTTCACTGTCCTAACTGCCTGGTAGAATTGTCGGTTTCTTCAATCTAACTATAACATTTATTATGATTATCATCATAATAAGCAACACCAGCAGCAGCAGCAGCAGCAATCATCATCTCTATATCGCATTTAAATTTTCTGTTTATATCTTTACAAAAGATAAAACGAGAGTTTAAAGAAAATTTGATATTACTGATATTATATAAACAGAAATTAAAAAGTGAGACAAGAATATTCAAAAATATATACAAATATGCAAAAAAAGTTAAATTATAAGTTGTCAGATTTTGTAACAAGATGCAATAACTCTGGTCAGAATGTCTAACTAAAAAAAAACTTTTTTAACTTGGAAGCATTTGATCTCCTCGGAGATTTTATTAACAATGCTGCTATAAAGTATATTATTTCTAATCGAGATCGTTTCCCAAAGAGGTTAATAAGCAGTGCTGCAATGGACTGTTTGAATATATTTATTCATGTACCATGTAATAAATTACTTACAATATGGAGATGAGATCAAATGAGAGGTTACAGTTGTATTCATTCAGAGTAACTGACACTAAATGCAAAAAAACATACGGAGACATGTATATGTATACATGCATATAAACACATATATCAACCACACATTTTAAGAGTATGTTTTAAATTACTAAAACTGGATCTTTGCATTCCATAAATGTAAGAGAAAGCTGTAAATTGCAAATCATTCCATATTTTTCATTTTTAGAAATGAATATCATTTAATGTTGTTAATATATAATGTTTAGTATTCACAAGATCGTAGTTATCCTTGCAATATATTTACGTGTGTTATTCGTGATATATATAGAATATAAATAAATAAATGAAATTTTCCATTCGCTACAATACACAGTTCACAAGTACATATACACACAAGTATATAAGCGTGTTTTGTGTGTGTGTTCGCGCGCGTATGTGTGCATATTTATATATACACATGTATGTATGCATGCATGTATTTATGTATGTGTACTTGTATATGTATGTATGTATTTTCTTTGAGATTTATAATGTTTTCCCTCCACAAGATTAAAGCAAATGACTAACAAAGTTTGCGTCAAAACAGTCCTTGGAATGTGAATGAGTTACTTCATGCATATATGAAGTAGATGTAAAGATGGGTGAACTTGTAGACATGTGACGCATGTTCGACTTTCATTATTGTTTATTAGTGTGTTTATATCATACCACAGTATCACAATATCGACCAGACCAGATGCTATTGTACACAGCTAGTCACAATGACATTTTCAATTTTGTCTTGATTGCACCATTCTTTTCCTTCTTCACCCAAATTGCTTAACTAAGTTGTCTTCCAAGTCGCCTTCCAAGTGGCCTTTTCCGATCTCTTGAATACCAGTCGGCAACTGCGCATGTCCACCTGTTGTCTGTGAACTTTGCGACATATCGAGTCCAGGGGAACTTGTGCTTTCGGTTTTCTGCGATCACTCCGCTCCGTTCTCGAATTATCTCATTTCGAATATGCTCTTGTAAAAATATTCCAAACATAAATCTTTCTATGACCATTCGCATCGCAGCAAATCCCCTTCGTAATAGCTCACGTCTCACTTGCGTATAAGAGCGTAGATAGGACGGTGCAATTGAAGAGTTTAGCATGTATGGTATAGTCTATCTTTGCTTTGAGCACATTTTTTATTGAGGTAAATGTCTTTCGTCCTGTCTTTATTCGCTTTGAAATCTCAGCATCAATATCTCGGCAGTGCCCCATGTAGACGTACTCCTTTACCTAGAAATGTACTCATCGCTGAAACTGCACACCAGCTGCAGTGGACACTCATAGCTTAGCAGTAAGTCTTCAAATGAAAACAAAATATATACGGTGGGAAGACTTAGCACAAGGCCGAATAGAGGTTGGAGCGATAAAATTGATGAAGTAAATGAGTACGTTTACTTATATTATATACATAATAAAATTGTGTGCTGTGTTCACTCCAAAGAACTCAGATGGAGGATACCTGGAATAATTTATTAATTTTTACTGTACTATTAATCAATTGCAATTGGCAGATGTTAATCACTTTTCCTTGTTCTTTCTTGGAGACACCTAGCATCGTCATGCGTTTATATGAATTTGTTGTTGCACAACCCGGTGCACCTATAATAAATAGGTACAAAAGAAAATCTATAGCTTAATTATTATAAGAGCAGTAACCATACATGTCCTTTCTCAATTTTAAGTATGAAGAAGCAGTCCTCTAAAACTGCGCATGATTTTTATTCGCTATTCCATAGAACTATATGAGGCTTTGTACGTTTACATTGGGTTGCTACTTTTATTGGAATGTTCCAGCAGTATTCCTTAATTTTATAGGCGTCGATACATTCTAGTTATTTATTAGAGCTGACAATTTACACTTCATAATTCAAATTTTCAGGTCTAAATTTAAAAGCAAAATATGAAGACACTTTTATTTTGTCTAAGTATGTGAAGCGTGTTACTTCGTGTTATGAAGTGTGAAGTGTGGGTTTCAGTAACTAATACGTATGTGTGTGTGTGAGAGAGAGAGAGAGAGAGAGAGAGAAAGAGAGAGAAAATGTGTATCTGTGTGTGTGTACGTGCGTGCGTGCATGTACGTACACGTTTATGTATTTTTGTTGCTGCTGCTGCTTGGAAGCTGACTATTTGGTACGGCTGACTGGACACTGAACTCGCTTGAGTGAAAGTACTTTTTGGCACTAGAGACAAATAATAGGCGCGCGCTGAAATATATACATAAAGATAAAAAGAGAGAGAGAGAGAGAGAGAGAGAAAGAAAGAGAGAGAGAGAGAAAGAGAGATAGGGAGACATTATAAATTAATTGAACATAATTGGCATAAACACTTTCTCCTTATACACGCAAAGAGAACTACGCCCACACACATAAACAGAGAAAGACACGAGAGAGAAGAGACCGTGTGAAACATTAAAACGGCTGATGTCAAACAAGACGATGCTAAATAGGCAAGACCGAAACGGCAGGTGTCAGAACGTCCCATACCAGTTATTTACTG
>NC_068983.1:137849054-137849533 GCF_001194135.2 Octopus bimaculoides | reverse complement strand
TGTGTGTGTGTGTGTGTGTGTGTGTGTGTGTGTGTAGGTATATGGAAAGAGAGCGCGAGAAAGAGGAGAACCTTGATGCAAGAAGCAAAATATAATAGTTTGATAAATGATGATATATATTAGCAAAATGTAAGAACTAATATATGTAAGTATTTACACATGTATATGTATACACACATTCATACATATATATATACATACATATGCATACGCATATATACATATATATGTAAATGTATAGATAGATAGATAGATAGATAGATAGATAGATAGATAGAAAGATAGATATGTATTTATTGATATATATATTTGTAAATACATATCCATATATAAATGTATGTATATATTGGTGTACATGCATACATATTTATATATATGCATATATAAAAATATATATAACGTATATATAACATATATAAAAGTTTATATATATGTATTATAAATACACACACACTCATATATATATATATATATATATA
>NC_068983.1:137848278-137849044 GCF_001194135.2 Octopus bimaculoides | reverse complement strand
TATATACATAGCACATACACGGACACAGAGGAAGCGAAGTGTGAGAAAAGGGTGAAAGAACGTCAGACGAAAAAACTATTTTTAATAAACTGTGGGATGGAAGATAAATTATCTGTAAAAATGATAAAAACTGCGAAAGGAAACAAAAGATGTCTAGCAAATAAATAGCAGAGGTAGTGAAATATTAGTGAAAAGAAAAAAAAATAGAAAATGAAATGTTTTCTTTTGTACAAATAGTAAATCAATTCCTACAAGAAGAATAAAAAAAAGTTCAGCAAATAACTCCTGGGTATGCAACTTGAAGAGTAGTTTATAAAAATTCGTTAAACATCGCTCTGAAAGTACAGATAATGGAACAAATTAATTTCTTGGATATAAAAACAGGGAGGAAAAAAAAAACGGAATTTACAATAATAGCCTATCCGAAACAATAATAATAATAAGTATTATTATTATTATTATTATTATTATTATTATTATTATTATTATTATTATTATTATTATTATTACTATTACTATTATTATTATTATTATTATTATTATTATTATTGCCTTTTGTTTTCTTTTTTTGTTACGTTTATTCATTTACAGAAGATTGAACACAGCCAGAAATTTTGAAAAACTTGTCTAGGTGTTACAAAGACATATCGTTTCTCTTTTGCATATCTTCTGTTCCGTCATTATTTCTCTTTCCTTGGTTTTTTTTTATCTAATCAGCTAACTCACACACACACACACACACACACACACACACACACACACACAC
>NC_068983.1:137847274-137847742 GCF_001194135.2 Octopus bimaculoides | reverse complement strand
ATACACATGCTCACACGTGTATGTATTTCACTCACCACTCATAAAATTGTGTATGTCAACGATTTGTATTCTCATTTTCTCCCTTTGAATAAAATGTTCCTCTATAAGGCACTTACCGACCCTTCCTTCATTCCCCCACTTTTCATGTAAGTGTGGTGTTTCTGTGTATGCATGTGTGTGTGTTTATGTGTGTGTGTGTGTGTGTGTGTGTGTGTGTGTGTGTGTGTGTGTGTGCTTGTGTCTTTTAGATTTATGTGTCTGTATTTTCATCGATTTTTCTTTGAGATAAATCCTCCCACACTTTTTTCATATACATACTCATATCTCTTTCTCTCCTCTCTTTCCTCGTCTAATTATCTATCCCTCTAACCATTGTACACACTCACATTTACACACACATACACACATACGCACACACACACACACACACACGTATATATATATATATATATATATATATATATATAT
>NC_068983.1:137844124-137846559 GCF_001194135.2 Octopus bimaculoides | reverse complement strand
CTTCCATTCCAATATATATATAATGCCATATATAAATATATATTCATATAGGCGCAGGAGTGGCTGTGTGGTAAGTAGCTTGCTTACCGACCACATGGTTCCGGGTTCAGTCCCACTGCGTGGCACCTTGGACAAGTGTCTTCTACTATAGCCTCGAGCCGACCAAAGCCTTGTGAGTGGATTTGGTAGATGGAAACTGAAAGAAGCCCGTCGTATATATGTATATATATATGTGTGTTTGTGTTTGTTCCCCTAGCATTGCCTGGCAACCGATGCTGGTGTGTTTACGTCCCTGTAACTTAGCGGTTCAGCAAAATAGGCCGATAGAATAAGTACAAGGCTTACAAAGAATAAGTCCTGGGGTACTTTTGCTCGACTAAAGGCGGTGCTCCAGCATGGCTGCAGTCACATGACTGAAACAAGTAAAAGAGTAAAAGAGTATATACATGCCATTTATAAATATATATACATATATATGTGCCAAATATAAATATATACATGTGTGTATGCGTGCGCGCGCGCGTGTGTGTATGCGTGCGCGCGCGCGCGTGTATGTGTGTGTACCAGGTCCAACACCTGACTTTTTTGTACGACCTGGTAGAACTGTTTGTACTGATAGAAGTGGGCGAAGAGGATTTCTGGTGCCTTAAAATCAGTGCATCGGGTAGATGGAACTCGTCAGCTTGAGAAAAAAAAGTTAATCTAACGGAAGGATAAATTTTGCGTTCAAACTTTTGCTGCCTTGCGGCAATACACACCATGAGTTAGGCGTTGAGAGTAAACTCCGAGGAAAAATTAGGAGCTAAAATACCTAAGGTAGTCCAACATTGTTTTCAATATCATTTTAGCAACTTCTGCGACGACACTGATGCCAAGCTATGCAGGTCCTTGGACAACCCCATTAAGAAAACTTTTCTGCGTGTGCAACTGCTCCTCTCATATACTAACCCTGCCCAGGCCTGCGCCCTGGAGAGCTTACTCCGGCATCATCTTCACCACGATTGTACAACAGGGGAAGCAGCAGTTCACTGTTATAAGACTACAGCAGAAAATGGATTATACGGAACCATCGGCAAGCAGTGTATTGATGTCACTATGACATCATACCTAGATGAAGTAGGATAGTGAAAATGTAAGGTTTGATATCGTTGACTTTTACCCGTCAATATCTAGGCCTTTACTCTTAAAGGCGTTAGACTTCGCCAAGCAGTATGTCAACATCGATAACTCGGAAATAGACATTATCATACATGCGAGGAAATCACTTCTTTTCACGAGGATTCCACCTGGGTCAAGAAGAGTGAGGATTCTCTTTTCGATGTACCGATGGGGGCATACGACGGGGCTGAGTTATGTGTGCTCATAGGAGCACAATCTAAAGCGAGAATTTCCGTTTATAGACGCAAGATTATATAAGAATGACGATCTTATAGTCACCCATAATTTCAACGGCCATGAATTAGATAAGCTTCGGAAGGATCTTATTGCTTTCTTCCAAAGGATGGGCTTACGGGTTACGATAGATACTAACCTGGAAAGTGTAGATTTCTTAGATGCAAATTTAGATTTAGAGTCGGATAAATACAAACCTTACCGTAAGCCTAATGAGAAGCTATCCTATATTAGCAAAGAATCCAGTCATCCGCCAGTTATTCTTAGGAACTTAGTCAGTAATGTAGGTAGACGAATATCGTCAATTTCTTCGGATGAGGCAGCATTCCAAAATGTCGCTCCTTATTATAAAAGCGCATTAAGGAAAAGTGGATTCTCTGAGAAGATCCAGTATAACCAGCTTAATGCTAGCAATAATGCTACACGTAGAACTAGGACTAGGAAGGTTTTTGTGGTTTAACCCAGCTTTCAATATGGCCGTAAAAATAAATATAGGTAGGGAATTCTTAAAATTAGTCTCTAGACATTTTCAACCTGACCATAAGTTTTATAGAATATTTAATAGAAGAATGCTTAAGATCAGCTATTCTTGCTGCAAAAACTTCGCTTCTTATTAACCAACACAACAATAGGATAACTGCAAATAATCATACTGCCGATTCTCTTCTTAAGAATTGCAATTTCAAAAATGGGACCTCCTGTCCGCTGGAAGGAAAATGTCTGGAGAAAGGAATCGTGTATGGAGCCAAGGTGCAGATAGAAGGCTCACACGAATATTAACTTATACAGGGGCTTCTGAAAATTCTTTCAAAGCCCGATGCGTGTGGATGGTGGATGGTGACCTTGACGTGTGCGTGTGTGCATATGTAGGTGTGTGGATGATGGTGTAGGTGCTGGGAAGTAGTCAGTGCTAGTGTGTGCGCTGGTGTGGGTGCTGGGAGGTGGTCAGTGCTAGTGTGTGCAGGGTGATGTGGTGTGGTGTGGTGTGGTATGGTGATTTGTGGTGGTGTGGTGGTGTTGTGTGGTGGTGTAGTGTGGTGGTA
>NC_068983.1:137842494-137843879 GCF_001194135.2 Octopus bimaculoides | reverse complement strand
TGGGGTGGGGTGGGATGGGATGCATAGGGATGGTGGGATTGGAATGTGTAGGGGTGGGTAACGAGGGAGGGGTGACGATGAAGGGAGAGGGTGGAAGGGAGACGGTGTGTAAGAGTGAAGAGAGGAAGTTGGTGTCAGAGCAAGAGAGGAGAGGTGGATGGGAGGAAGTAGGTGTGAGAGGAAGAGAGGAGGAGGGTTAGATGAAGAGGCGATGAGAGTTGAGCCCATGTGGCGCAAAGGAGCGAAGAGAGAAGAGTAATCCCTGCTCACGGCGAAGACGGGAGTTCAGATGGTCCCTGTACAAGAACAATCCGAACACAGACAGGCTTAAAGAGTGACCGGTAGAGCGGAAATGGCGCGAGACCAGGGTGTCATTGCCGAGTCTGATGTCTCGGAGGTGTTCCGCGAACCGGTCAGCCAAGCGGCGTCCTGTTTGACCGATGTATAGAAAAGGATAGAGAGAACAGGAGATGCAGTAGATGATGTTACTAGAAGTCTAGGAGTACAAACGGGCTTCTTTCAATTTCAGTCTACCCAATCCACACACACGGTCGGTCCGAGGTCACAGTAGATGACACTTACCCAAAGTGCCATTCTGTGAGACTGAACCAAGAACCATGTGTTCAGGGAGAAAGCTTCTTACCACACAGTCACGCCTTAGATTTTTTTTCTAAAGCATTTTAATAGTTCGCTATAAGTGGCTTGATCTTTTCAACTTACAATCCACATGAAAACGTGTGCAATATTAGGTTTCTTGTGTGTGTGTGTGTGTGTGTGTGTGTGTGTGTGTTCCACGCCTTCAAAGTCGAAGAAAAGATTATTTAACATATTTAGATATTTTCAGAAAAACTTTGTCAGAATATATTTTTAAATTATTCTCTCGAGTTTGATTTATATGAATGTCATTTTCGTTCCTTAACTGTATTATGAAATTAAATAAGACCTCTGGAGATATCTTTCATTTTTCATTATAAGATTATATATAAAAATATTTAAAACATTCATATAATTGCAGAGTCGGCATACTCGCATTAACTAAGATATTCCTAGATGCTTTTTAATATTAAGTTGATGTTAAATGTGTATGCGTGTGTGTGTGTGTGCGTACATATATATATGTACATATATGTACGCATGTTTGTATATATGTACATACATACATATATACAAGCATACATAAATATACGCATAGATTTGATGCAGATATTTATGTATGAATGTATATTTAAGGATATGTTTGTATATTTGTGTGTGTGTGTGTGTGTGTGTGTACACAAATACATACATATATACATATATTTATTTGTATCTATAAATACTTATATGTGTGCGTGTGTGTGTATATACAGGTGCATGTGTGTGTGTGAGAGAGAGAGGGAGAGAGA
>NC_068983.1:137841133-137842419 GCF_001194135.2 Octopus bimaculoides | reverse complement strand
AGAGAGAGGGAGAGAGAGGGGTGAGAGAGAGAGAGGGAGAGAGAGAGAGAAAGATGAAAACATTCTTTTATAATATTTTCTTGTTCAACGACAAAATTAACATCTGCCACATATTATTCCCACATTTCACGTCTGAACATATCTAAATATTTATATTACATCACAATATATTCAACAATTTATAGTATTCTCGAGAGCAGCATTTTCTCTACTTGTTTGGGTTCTTTGTTTTTTTTCTTTTTTAATCTCTTTTTTTTTTTCTTGCGTTGATTGCGATTATTTTTGTGATTACAGGTGGTAGCTGTGGCGAAGGTAATGGTGGTTGTGGTGGTAGTAGTAGTAGTAGTAGTAGTAGTAGTAGTAGTAGTAGTGGTGGTGGTGGTGGTGGTGTTAGTAATGTTTCTACTCTCATAATAAACCGAGAATTCCCTTGTTACTTTTACTCATGCCACTCAGATGATTTGATCGTAATGAAAAGTGTATTGATGAGTTACAATAGCGAAGCCATAATAAGATATCTCTCTCTCTCTCTCTCTCTCTCTCTCTCTCTCTCTCTCTCTCTTTCTCTCGCTCTCTATTTCTCTATTTGTTTTTTCTGTCTATTTCGCTATATATACATATATATATCTTTTTCTCTCTATTTTGTACATAAACATTTAGCCTTTCTACGTTTGGTATCACGAGAATGATCTACAATTGAATTCATTCATAATATTGACGCATTTCGAACTTGGCATTTAAAGAATATTCCTTTGCAAAAATATTTTCGTCATTTGCCGAGGGAATTTTTCTAAGACTGATTCAATTTGCTTTGAAATTATAATTTTAATAAAACAATCTATTACCACCATTATATATACCACCACCACCACCACCACATTCGCTTCATAATTATCACAGTCCATCACACCTCCAACGTCATATAATTTCGCCGTCTTTTCGCATCCTCAAATCTCTTTGGCTCTGCTTCTCGAAATTACAGAAATGTCTACATTTTCTAAAAAAATTGTTGTTTTTTCTGTTTGTTTGTCGTTATTTGGTAGAGGTGGAATTTTTCTGCTTTTTCTATATATTCCGAGAGATATTTTGGTGAGCTGTCTCTATTACCAACTTTTCTTCCTCTCTTTCGCTATCTCTCTATCCATCCATTCATCTACCAATCTACGATATTTTCTCTTCCTCCTTTCATCTCTTTCACATATCACATCTCTTTCAGTATCTCCGCTCGGTCAGGCGTATCCGTGTATACATATATATATATATATATATATATATATATATATATA
>NC_068983.1:137837656-137840960 GCF_001194135.2 Octopus bimaculoides | reverse complement strand
TTAATTAAGGTACTCAGAAACCTGGATGTTTGTACATTTACAGATTTTTATTAATGTCACATATTAAATGAAGCGCTTTTCACCTACACGACTAGATGAAAAGCGCTTCATTTAATATGTGACATTAATAAAAATCTGTAAATGTACAAACATCCAGGTTTCTGAGTACCTTAATTAAAAAATTTTTCTATATATATATATATATATATGCACGAACACACATGCACTCATACAGATACATGCATGTGTCGCGGAATGAATGAATAGATGTATGTGTATTTAGTTAAAGTCAAGTCAATATTTTATAGCGATTTTAAGAATAACAACAGAAGTTTTGTTGATTCATCAGGTAAAATTATGATAAAATTTGTTTTCAACGGAAATATAACTTTCACTAGGCAGCTTATTTAAGTAGTGAAAAAACAATTCTGATATCTATAAAGGAAAATGATGGAAACTCTCATTAATTGAAAGGGATGCTGAATGTAGTGAACTATAGTTGTAGTTAAAATTCTAAATAACACGAGTCTTTTTATGGGTTGCGTTTTTGTTTTTGTTTTTGTTATTAGCTTTTTTTTTGTAAGCGCAAAAATCTGATGAATGTTTTGAAAGGTCAAATAAATATGTTAAAGGGGACTGGGTTAAGAAGTAAAATGAAAGGAAGAATAACGAAAAAGATGAAGGAAACAAAAGATAATGAAAAAAAAAATAATGGCAAATGATTGTCCAAGTAAGAAATAGGAATGCAGGGGTATTGTTTCTAGGTGAAAAAAGGCTATCATAGGTATCTGAAATATTTAAGCTTTTGTGTTGATGTTTTAGTTATGTTTTGTGTGTGTATCGGTCTTAATTTATGTATTTATTTGCGAGTAGAAGTGTGAATGATATTATGCTGTTTTTATGTATTTTTGTAGAACATAAGACTAAATCTCAAATAAAGGGAGAATATCAAACAAGTAAATATTACCATGGTAAATTAAAATTATAAATTATAAGTTTAATGACATAGAGGTTTCAGTTTAGAATTTTCTCGATAAAAATCTGTCATTTTAATGAATTTTAATTACCTTTTTCTGATGATATCTGAAAAGAAACAGCAATTTTAGCAAAACATATTAAGCAACACTAATAATAAATAAAAAAACACAAAAATAAACACGCTTTTGACGGTTTTATAGATATTTCAAAATTATGATGCTATGATGCTAGGTGTTTCCATTATTTTGTCCAACCCCTCTGTGTGTGTGTGTGTGTGTGTGTGTGTGTGTGTGTGTGTGTGTGTGTGTGTGTGTGTGTGTGTGTGTGTGCGTGCGACTATGGTATCGTTCAAAGGTCATTGAATATAGTTTAGTGTTTCTTATAAAAGATAAATAGCAAAGATATATCTCTGAAACGAATATTAAGATACAATAAAAAGAGCAAAGTAGGAAGATGTGTTACACATATTAGTATCTATTTTTTAAATTAGCTCACCTAACACAACTTTATCAATATACATGATATATCATGATAAGAAACAGGTTTTTCTTAATGACAGGTACTGCAGACTGCTAAAATATAATGCATTTTCTCACAGAAGCAGAGTCAGCATGTACCAAATGAAAATTAGTATAACTGTACCCTGTCAAGAATGTTCAATATCACATTGGGGAAGTCGTCTTCTTGATCTTACAGTTTCCAGGTTAAAAGGACCATACAGGTTGAGTTCTTCTTGTCCTATATTAGAAGCAGTGCACGTGATGGAAAAAGTTTTCCATGAAAGCACTGCCTAGCTGTCTGGTGCCTCATGATGCCTCCAGAGAGTTTGAAGTGTTTCTTTGATAAGCGGGATGCACCCAGTGGTTGTTGGTAGAATTTCGGAAATTACAAGTGAAATACTATGTGGGTGCATGCTTGCTTCTGTTATATCTTACAGTGTTGGAAGTGATTTTATTTAAGCATGAGTAGCTAGCCATGACATTATGAGAGTTGAAGACTTTATTATAACTATGGGTTCTTGAGGACTGCTATCTAATTACTATCAAGAGGCTCCAAGCTTTATTAATAGAACCATCTTGATTAAATAGAGAATTATACCAAATTAAATATTTTCTAACTTTCGTCATGTTTGGGATGGACTTTTTATAATATTCTCTTGGGTATATAAATGCCTGAATAAATATATACCCATATGTGAATTTGAATGCTAACTTAAAAACGTAGAAAGGTTTGCCAAAATACAAACACAATTATATCTACATCCAAGCAAGCATGCAGCTTAGGGAATACGTCAATTTGGTATCAATTAATTGTTGAAATCCTTTTATATAGGTGCAGGAGTGGCTGTGTGGTAAGTAGCTTGCTTACCAACCACATGGTTCTGGGTTCATTCCCACTGCGTGGCACCTTGGGCAAGTTTCTTCTACTATAACCTATATGACAGATATTCGTATCCAGAATGTAAGTGCTATGGAAGGACCGTAGTTAAACTCTCGGTTCGATAATGTTACGAGGGAGAAGTCTAATGCGGGTCTTGTATGAACATGTATACGTTAAATAAAATGAGGCAATGAAGCCAAGGGTGTGTGAAATTTTCAGGACATTAATAAAGAGAAAGATAGTCTTACAGTAGTTTCCGGAATATTAAGGATATCCTTTCATCAGAGACGATGTGCGATGGTTAAATAGAGGGAAATATTAGAGTTCAATATAAGGAGTTTATTTTCCTCTGTTTAACCATCTCACATCGTCTCTGATGAAGGGGTATCCCTAATATCTCAGAAACAGTTGTAAGACTAACTTTCTCCTTATAAATGTCCTGAAAATTCCACACAGTCTTGGGTTTGCTGTCTCATTTTATTATATATATATACAGAGAAACAGAGAGAGAGACGGTCAAATATGCAGGCATAGCCGTATAGTTAACAAGCGCGCTTTGCAACAACGTGGTTTCGGGTTCGGCCCCATTGCGCGGAAATTAGATAAGTGCCTTCTCTTTTCTACTCTTAGCACAAAGCCCGAAATTTTTGGGGAGGGGGCCAGTCGATTACATCGACACCAGTACGCAACTGGTGCTTAATTTATCGACCCCCGAAAGGATGAAAGGCAAAGTCGACCTCGGCGGATTTTGAACTCAGAACACAAAGACAGAAGAAATACCGCTAAGCATTTCGCCCGGCGTGCTAACGTTTCTAATTTCTTTATTGCCCACAAGGGGCTAAACGGCGTGCTAACGTTTCAGCCAGCTCGCCGCCTTAGGTAAGTGCCTTCTACTATCGCCCTAGATGTGTATGTGTGTCTGTGTCTTTCTGTTTCTTCTGCTACC
>NC_068983.1:137830655-137836756 GCF_001194135.2 Octopus bimaculoides | reverse complement strand
AAAGCAACCAAATGAAATTACTATATACATATATATCAAAAGTGTGTATGTGTGTGTGTGTGTGTGTGCGCGTGCATGTATGTGTGTGTGTATCAGTGTGTGTGTGTGTGTTACACCGTCACTCATTCATCAAACTGTTTATCTCTTGCTGTATCTAACTCTCCTTCCTTCTGACTGTCGTTCTAGCTATCACTATTTCGCCCCCCCCCCTCTCTCTCTCCCTCTCTTCTTTGTATTCCCAGGCTGATAGTTTAACAGTTGTTAAGTTTATTGATTGCATTTCCTATTTCCCAACTCCGAAAAAATATACAGGGAATATCTTTTGTTAAAACTAATAAACACATTTCTATTATTCTACTTCATGTAAAACTTTTGCTATATTTGGGGCATTTATGTTATTTATTTTCCAACATTTTTTTTCTATCTCTGTTTCTCTTTCGAAAATATCTTTCTTCTCCATTTTTCCATCTTATGGGACTTGTTTTCCATTTTCATTTGCTTCCCCCTCCTCATCATCTTCTCCTCCTTCTTCTTCTTCTTCTCCTAATTACCATTACTACTACTACTACCAACGCCGCCACTACCACCACCACCATTAACACCACATGTTTTTCTTGTTCTAAGACTTCAAGATATTTTTATTCTTGTTCTAACTGTTCTCCTCTTCATCATTTCTTTTTCTTCTTGTACTCTTTCACTGCTCTCTTGTACATATTCTTGTTATTCTCCTTCTTTTGCAATAATAATAATGATTATTATTATTATTATTATTATTATTATTATTATTATTATTATTATTATTATTATTATCATTATTATTATTATTTTCTTTCTTGTCCTCTTTACCTCCTTGTTCTTCTCATTCACTTTACTCTTCTTATTCTGATTCTTATTCTTCGTCTTCGACTTCTGCTTCTCCATTTTATGCTGTAACTGTTTTCTTTTTCATATAATTTCTGTTTGTCTGTTTGTTCTTGTTATTTTGTTGTTGCTCTTGCAATCGTTTTTGTTATTATTTCATTAAATCTGACTACTTCTATTTTTACTTTCACACAAGATGAATGCAATGTTAATAGTCAAATCAAAAATATCAGAATACTCTGCTCAAGATCAGACTTCGGACAATGTCCCAAAATCTCTAAGGAAAACAAAGCTTTTGTTAAAGAAAACAAAAGCAAAGCAAAACAAAGTCACAGAAAATAACGAAATGTATTGATAGAAACAACACGTTGTGAAGAGATGTTCTTCTGCTCAAATTTACAGGCGCGCGCGCGTCTGCACACATACATACACACATACATTCACACAAATGTACATACACAAATGCATCGCAAATGATTGCAAAGTTTTTAATTTATGAGAAAATAGTTTGTTGTTATTGTTCTTGTTCTTGTTCTTATTTAGCCCAGGTCATTTTTTACTGGAACAAACCTATTCTTTTCTTTTTCTTTTTTTTCAGATACAGTACACAGTATATCTCAATGTGTTCCTCCACTTTTAAGACAGCAGATCGTGATTTAAGGGACTTTCACTATTATTTCAAATAGGTCGAACGCTTTCATAGAAGCTACTTCATTGGCTTGTTTCGAAGACGCCGCTATTGAGGAGTGGCGGTGCTGAAGGGGTTGTGGTTGGATATTGTCATATCAGTTATATGATGGCTAATATGTTTAATTAATATGAGAGTTACAGTTAATATGTGAAGCTTAATTAATATAAAGGGTTAATATAAAAGGCTATTGAATGAAGTCGTTAATAATAATAAATGGATTAAACATCTCATTTGTAAAATAATTAGTGAAATTATCACTGTTGTTATTGGTGGTCAAGGTTTGAGTTATTGCGAAAATAAAGGTTTTGGTACTGACATTGTTTGCGTGATGATCAAAAGGATTCCAGTCGTGACCATCCTCTCCTTTATTGATGCAAAGTGTATCCAGGAGTACATAATCGAATGTGTTGATATTTTTTTAAAAAAACAGTTTGATATATTTGTAGGAGACGTCGCTGCCGTTTCTGCGAGACCACAAAAGATAACTTACCTCCCACCGTTACTGTTCCAAAGCTGTAAATGAACACAGAGCGAGATAATCTATAATCAAAAGCGTTTCGTCCATACCCATCCCATCAACTTACATTTCAGTATATCTAGGATTACATTATATTATTTGTACTTTCTTCTGAAACTACAGGGTGAGATTTGAAAGAAATGTTATAGGTGTTGTTGTTGTTTAGCCTCGGGTGAAAGGTAAATTAACTATGACCATCCAATCAATTTCTTCTAGACATAATGTATCGGATATAATATAGGACATACCCAGTATGTCCTATATTTTTTTAATGGTACAGTGTGATTCGAAGTTCTATAGATTTATATTTCCAAAGGGTCGAGAGACCATGTAAAGGTCTCTCGTGTTTGATTGTGATGTTATTAGTAGCTGCTCTTTTTTGTTTAGTACCACCTTGATCATGCACCGAGCATCCTTATGATAAAACGTATTCCAACCGCGTCTATCCTTCCTTTCTTTCCCTTTTATAGTTTATATCATCCTCCCTTTCTTTAAATTTTTTGTGGCTGGAGAAATTTACTGTCGTGTGTGTATTGTTCTGAAGAGAGAAAAATTAGCTCAGCCAAGCTCATCCCGTCTCTCCTTAGACATAATGCACATATAACATTTTCCATTATTTTCTAAAATTGTAGGGGATGAGTTGAGGAATTTTTGATTGCTATATCTAGAATGTCTGTTGAATAGAGCCATTCTCTCAATTGGTTCATGATCACTGCGGGTTATTTTTCTAATAAAAAAAAAACAGTATTAACAAGAAAAGGGGAGTTATATTGAAAAATGTAGGTGTTTACTAGATGTAGTGAAATATGGTACAAGTTAAATTTAAGTTGGAGAAGGCGGAGAAGTTACAGACTGATTAATAACACAGCGCTGTCTTCTAAGCCGCCATATTTCTTCAAATGATTGCTTTTAATCATTTAACCAGAATGAAGTTGAATATTGACTTTTCCTGAAAAATCCTCCCTCTCTCTCCCTATCTTCTTTTACTCTTTGTATTTATGTATGCATGTGTGTATATATGCATATATGCATGTATATATATATATATATATATATATATATATATATATATATATATATTCCTGTTTAGCTATGCTCTTTTTCGTAACTAATCATTCTATTTCTTAAGAACAAATACAATCGTTAAATTTGAATTGAATGATAAAGGGTGGAAAGTTCAATTTCAACAAAATGTTGTAATACTCACACGCAAAAGCACGCGCGCGCGCGCGCGCACACACACATACACACACACACACACTCACATACACACACAACTGCATGCATACATACATAAGCTCACGCGCTTACGCACTGAAACAAAAATACAGTAAATATGACATTTTCGCTTCATTTTTCAAAGAAATGTGTAAAACGTTAACAGGTGTGAAATAACAAATGTTGATTAAGATCTGAGAATCGAACAATCAATTATACTATTTGATTAAAGTACAGAAGATCACTAAATTAAAACTGAAGAAAATGAGACTTTGTTATTAAAACAATAACGCATGTCGCTAAAGAGAGATATAATTAAAGAAGCGTTACAAAAGTTATTTCCTTTCCTGTAAATGTGGATTAGTAGTAAGCTTGTTGCAGTCTTTACTTTGTTGCTTTCTATTCCTTTATTTCTTATTTAAGTGCTTTTAGTACATTCCAGGAGTGATAATTTGTCAAAGAGTTTATCAAAGGGCTCCGCTTTTAACGTAATCATAAAACGTTTGATATCAGCGCGTTGACTTTTTGACATTTAGGACATGCAAGGTCTGAACAATTGACAGTTCTTTCAGAATATTTGAAAGGGGAAAAAAACAATAAACCTACGATAGAATTATGCAGGAATTGTTCGCTAATGTCATATAAAAGTCAAGCTTTTGTCTCTAAATAGAGGTGCTGCAGATTTAGTGCATAGTGTGCAGGTTCATATTCCGTTGCTGCCGCTGCAAATGCTACTGTTTTTGCTGTCGTTAGCTTCAAGCCAACCTTGGTTGCGATCAGCCGTGACCATTCAATTCTATTTTCATATCCAGTGTATCTAGGACAACAAAAATTATAGTTAAATCCCTTGAAAAAACGCAAAATCCCTCCCATCTTTATTTGTTTATGCCCTTTTCTTTTTAGTATTTTTGTAGTTTCCTCAAAACTCAGATTCCGTAGTTGAGACTTACGGCTAGACATACAGTTTGTATTGATGTACTGAAAAGTTGAATACGTCACTCACAAAAAACCTAAAACAGAACTCAACTACAGAAGAATCTCATTTGAGAACCGCGCCATAATTCGAAAGGTAACTACTGATGTCTCACAGTATCTTCCTTGGTTTAGATTCCCCAACAATATCCTTGTTGCTTTAACTTCGCATCCTAGAGTAAAACAAATACGAATATTTGCTGAGCCAAATCATTTCGTCCTTATGTCACACTGACTGTAGTCAAGTAGGAAATTAAAACTCGAGTTGGCTGTTGCTTTTGATACAGAACATGAATGAGATGACGTTCAGAATTTCCAATAACCCACAAGTCTATGAAACACATATTCACACATATCTACAAACGCATACACTGACACAAACACACACATGTGCACACGCACACAAGCACGCATACACACACACATATACACACAAATATATATACACGCATGCATGCATACATACATACATACATATCTCATACACTTATTCCCTTTAGGAACAGTGACTGACGCTGAATTTAAATTCAAGGCCAATTAGCTGAAATTCTAATACATTATTCATTAGGCCACAAGGAAAACACTGGTTCCTTTTTGTTAGATATAATGTCACCGTTTGTAAATACTCGCAGACGTCACTGTTTTTGTCGTATTTGATTTAACTATACTAACTTTTGTCCTAATTCTTAACACTGCCCAAGAAACAGAAGTCACAACCATAACCAAGAAAACAAAATTCCAAGAATTGAAAGCATATGAAAATATGTCCGTGATAGATCCGTGTGTTTCTCGAAATGTTTATAATAAAAACAATGAAGTTAATTTTTTTCATCCAGAAATTGAAATTGATAATAAGACTCAGCTCGTCGGTAGCTTACTTTTCCTATCTATTTATCCACAAGAGTTTCATTTAAAGATTACTGTCATTGCAGAACTCATTCAGACAATGAATATTTGATTGAATCAGTCAAAGTTAAGGATTGGTACATTCTGGTGTTTATAGAAATAAAAAGATACAGATTCAAAATAAAATGCTGAAAAGTAGTGAATTTATTCACTCTACCAATTGTGCACTTTTTATTTAGCATGGACATGACATGCTTGTAATACTGCTTGTAATCTAATTTAATATCATATGTTCGTGTATCCGACAGGCTTATTTCCTTTGGTAAAACACTTCATTTCATTCTAGTTGCTCTACAATTACCTGTGTAAGTTACTATGAGTCGTTTTCGAAGTTTGACCTCCTTGCATATTGACACAAGTGTAGCCTTTACTCTGGCTCTCTTTCTGTCTCTCCCTCTCTATCTATCCATCTTTCTATCTTAAGAGTGAGTAATATTACGTAGTTAACGTGAAGCATTCTTGTACAGTTATGCCCTCATACATACATATATACATATATACATATATATATATATACATACATATATATACATATATATATACATATATACATATATAAAGTATAGGAGAAATTACCCATAACAGGTAACTTCTACACGCTAGAAGACAGTCAAAAACGACCGAAAACTACAAAGTAAAACATTTCAAAGGGAAGAAAAAATAAAAACTTTTACCTTATTTTTAACGGTTAGACCTATAGGTTTCGGATCTTTTAGTAAATAAAGTAATTTACTAGGCAAATTCTCTTCAGTAACCAACCGTCAAGTAATTAACGTATATCTACAAGACAGGAGGCAGAAAGCACATGTCTTCTAAAATATGCATTCTAATTTTTTCAAAATCCACTGGTGCAGAATCAGTTTCAGTCGGCAGAAAATGAAAAGATGCCGAAACGAACTTTGAAATACTAATATCAAACAATGGTTCAATAATATC
>NC_068983.1:137829299-137830645 GCF_001194135.2 Octopus bimaculoides | reverse complement strand
AACGTATATCTACAAGACAGGAGGCAGAAAGCACATGTCTTCTAAAATATGCATTCTAATTTTTTCAAAATCCACTGGTGCAGAATCAGTTTCAGTCGGCAGAAAATGAAAAGATGCCGAAACGAACTTTGAAATGCTAATATCAAACAATGGTTCAATAATATCAAATAATGGTTCAATAATCTACCACTTGTTCAAAACTGGAATTTAATACCATTTTCTATGTCACCAGAAGCATACTTCAGCATCTCTGATAAAAAAAGAGAGCAAACAAACCTGGGTCCATCACAAAAGTTTGCATTGTGCCGTTTGTAACATCGAAGGAAGCTGAAGATACCCCATCGGACAAAACAGCAGCTTTCGTTCCCTCAAGAAAGAAGAAAACATTCAACATCTTGTCAGGTATACCAAGCTTTTTCAAAACTTTCGAAAGCGCTTGCCGGTTAACAGTGTCGAAGGCCATAGTAAGACCAAAGAACATCATGAACAGATCTTGATTTTTTTTCTCGTACCTTCTCAGCGACCTGACGAATAGAAAAGATCATGTCGATCGTGCCACAAACAGAGCGAAATCCGCACTGTTATTCTTGATTGACGCCATTTATATATAAGACACTTGCCGAAAGTGCAACGCAGTGGAACTGAACCCAAAACCATATGGTTGAGAAGCAAACTGCTTATCACACAGCCATGCCTGCACCTATATACCGATGTTTCATTTTAGGTTTACTATGTAATAGCATTATAATCTACTAAGCCGAATAATTTAGTCGTATATCTATCTACTACCTGATCCCTAATACACTTCTACTACATATCAGAGATTCAACTGAATTATTTCTAGCTATAGATTTGCAAAATGGAACTTCTTTGATATCTTAGAGTATGCAATAATACTCAGGCGTAAAGCACAAGTGCATGTAACCGTGTATTAGTCTTAAATGTCTATCATCAACACTCTAGAATGTAATTATTTCAGTAATAATACACGATCTTAGATGTTATATTACAACCCTTTCTCTCAGTTCACTGGCCTGCTAGAATATATAGTTTTGTGTATATTGTAAAAGAAAACGACACTATATTTGGTGTTTCTTAAATATCATCATAACAAAGGGGTTTTCATTCAAATTTTCCCCTATTTTTGAGTGTTCGTTAAAGCAGGCAGTTACAGCCAACAAAAGCGTTCTCAACATTTAAAGATTTTGTTATTAAATGGTATTTAGTCTCACTGAGAGGATTATTAATTCAGTCGAATCCTTCTAAGGTATGAAAAACCAACTATTTCGCTCTCTCTCTCTCTCTCTCTCTCTCTCTCTCTCTCTCTCTCTCTCTCTCTCTCTCTC
>NC_068983.1:137828172-137829186 GCF_001194135.2 Octopus bimaculoides | reverse complement strand
TCTCTCTCTCTCTCTCTCTCTCTCTCTCTCTCTCTCTCACACACACACACACACACACACACACACACATACACACAGACACACTTTCTATTTCGCTTTCTCTCTTCTTTATATACGCGTGTATGTGTGTGTTTTTGTGCGTATGTGTTTGTGAGTATGTGAATGTGTGTAATGTCTGAAAACGTGAGACGAAAGCAACAGCAAAGTATTTCGGGAAACCCTGTATCTGCTGAAAAAACGAAACAATCTCAAGTTCAGTTCATTTACAGATAAGACGTAAACAAAAGACTTGAATAAACAGATGAACGGAGAACAATGATGTGGTTTAAAGGAACTATTCAACAGAAGAAACTGTTTAAATTTCGCAAAAGAGATTAAATAAAAGGAAATCCCTTAATAACAATTTTAAAAGATGGAGCCATAACGTAAGGCGGAAATAGAAGATAAAATGAATACAATCAAAAGGTATACTCCGATGACAAAAATAACAAGCGTACATATGGCAACATCTTTGAAGCACAATGCCATGTGTTTTTAAATCTGAAACGTACGACCTAGCACATACAATCATAAAACTAAAGAAACACGAAACTCCAAAATATGTCAACATAAAATCTGACGTCTAAAAAGATGCATGAGAAACTATCTGCAAGGAATAATACAAGGGGAAACATCTAAAAGGTGTGTTCTGTATACTATATACAAACATGGTACGGGTCACACGTAATAATAAGTTGAAATACAACGATTAAATGGGGTTATCTAATTAGAAGCATAAGCTTCTTCTGATGCATGTAAAAATCTAAACACAACGCTCCGGGGAGATAACTCCCATATAATCATTTGACTTATTTTTTTCCTTGATATAAATTGGCAAAGCATCTGGGAGAGGATCTAGTTTTCAAAATAAGCAGGTAAAAGTAATGGGTCTTATTAGACTTCTATTTTACACATTTTGAAGGGCTAAAAGTGATAGATAGATAGATAGATAGATAGATAGATAGATAGATAGAT
>NC_068983.1:137825233-137828162 GCF_001194135.2 Octopus bimaculoides | reverse complement strand
ATATATAGGAAGGAAAATTTGTGGTGCCCTTTATGAGTGTTAACAATATTACCATGTAAAAATAGCTCGGGTATATACAAGTAGAGCGAAAAAGTTAGCTTAGAACAGAAAGAAATTTTTCTCAAACATTATTATACATATTTGTTCAAGGCGGCGAGCTGGTAGAATCGTCAGCACGCCGGGCGAAATGCTGGGCGGTATTTCGTCTGCCACTACGTTCTGAGTTCAAATTCCTCGAGGTCGACTTTTGACCTTTATCTTTTCGGGGTACCAGATACGCATGTAATTGACTTAATCCCTTCCCCCAAATTTGAGGCCTTGTGCTTCCAGTAGAAAGAATTATTATACATATTTGATGGTGGTGGTGGTGGTGGTGTTGCTGCTGTTGTTATATTATGCAGTCCAGGTTAGATTTCTTTCGGTAAGTTGAGAGGCAAATGACTAAGGGTGACTCATATATCTCTTATTCTGCCAAATGTATTTACGTAAACATATTAACACCGGGTTGACTTTAATAACCCAAAATGATTGTGCAATATTTTTTAGGAATCTCTTAAGAAAGTTGAAAAATAGAAATAATGAATAAAAGGTTAAACCGACGTTATTTATTTTTGTCCTTGACGCATTATATATCTATATAGTATTGTACGTAGATTTTTATCTGTGATAAATACATGTGTATTTACGGTAATGCAAGGTACGACAATTGTTATAGCACAAAACTTGTAATATTTCTCAAAACCTCTTAATGTTTACATTCTTTTACAATTTTGCGACAATTAATCGCTGATGTCAATGTCTGTTCATAAAAAAAAATTTCTCCTCATCCTACAAAGGCAAAATTGACGATGACGAAATCAAAACAAATAGTAAGATAATAGACACAGACTGATCATAACGAAATTGAGCATGACGATGACAGATTTTGAGGTTGATGTCGATGAAATTGCAGTTGATGACATGGAATTTGAGAAGAAAATTTTATGTATATAGATAGATTGATACATACATACATACATACATACATACATACATACATATACTTCCTTCAAAATTGAAAAAACAATTTCTGCACTTAACTTAGATAACTTAGGTTTGGGTGAATAACATACAAATAAAGCCCTCACGTTGAAATATATATTAAGACCTCATAATGCTTAAAGACCTCACATAGCGATTTTATATATATATATATATATATATATATAAGCAATGTTAATTCTCTCTCTCTCTATATATATATATAATACCAAAACTACAACCTAAAGTCTGGGATCCTTTCCTCGAGAAAAGAAATACTTGCTCTGACCCTCTATGAGTCTCAATGAAGCCTAGATTACAAAACTTTTTACATATATGGAACGATGTAACTTGTTCAGCCAGAAACATCATAGACTTCTTCCAAAGTAAGGCCCTTCGGCTTCATTCAAAACCTAGTGCAGCTGCTTTCTCATAAACACGAGATTTCTTGCTTCTAGACTACATCTAAAAGAATGTCTACCAATCAGCTGATTCGCAAGGACTCAAGTACCAATACTATGAATATACTGGTTCCTTACGTTCTAGTACTTCTTTTTTATCGTCTTACAGACATTACAACGGCATCAGCTTCTCTTAAATAGTTTACTGCATTCTCAGTCCAACCGATCTCTCTTATCACATGTATCTCTCATACTCTAGTTATATCCCAGAGGTACAGAACATGTTTCTCACGTTTTGTTCTGAATGCATTAGTCTACAGATGTTCTAAATCATTATCAGCTGCATCGATGTTACCTATTTGATAAGGTCTGAAATGTTAATGAGCACTTCTCCCTCCTCACGAAACCAAAAAGTTAAAAACCGTTCGACCACGTCTCCTGAAAAACTTCTATGACTTCTGTTACAATTGAAATGTAAAGTTAGTGTATTATGGAGGCATATATATAAGTAGAATTAAATTATCATAATGACAGACATTTCTCTATGCTTTACACCGGCATCGAGGAAATTGTATCAAAGTAAAAACATATCTCTTCAGCCAGTGCTAATATATATAGACAGAAATGATTAGAAAATATATGCATCAAGGTTTGTATCATAAATAATAAAATGGAGTAAAATACACCAAATCTTAAGAATTGCTTCCAGTGATAATCTTTTAAATAAGACTGTCGTTGATTCATGAATAAAATTCTTTCAAAATTGATGGGAATCAGTCAAAGGTGACCAACGTTCAGAGCGACAGTTCACTGAAGAAACAGAGAATAATTTGCAGATTCAGAAGTCCAGTCGTTTACTGAGCTTTGTTTTATAAACAGATGTGAAAAGTAAAATCTACTGCTTATAGTTAATGGCCATCAGAATTTAAAATTGACCAGTCAGAGACTAACATTTTCAGACTGGCAGAAAGTGGCGAGTCTTGGACATTTATATTGGCTAGGTGACATCGTTCTCTTTACATGCTCCCTGATAAGGAGGAAGTCAGTAAATATTTGATATTTGTAGACGGTAAGTGCGCAAAAGCCGGTCATATATGTGACATGTAATACCTGTGAATGCTTGTGAGGGGGTGTAGAGGCACAGGATCTTGTGGTTAGGGTATTTCAATCACGATCGCGAGATCGTGCTTTCAATTCCTGGACCGAAAACTTTTAAACTGCAGTATTGAATTATCCTTCATTCTTCTAATGGTATCCGTAGAAGTAAGATAGAATTTTCCTGTATTCACTGCCTTCAAACATCTCTGCTAGTAAACTTTCAGTGGAGCTCTGCATAGCGCCAATAACTTACCAACTGCTATTTCCAGCAATGATCGTACTTCGTGTATATCTGCTTTGTACTTTTATAATTCTACCTGTTTTGGTGCTTTATTCTTGCTGAATAGTAATATTATTTTTTATAATATTTATATTCCACGTACGTATGCATGTATGTATGTATGTACGTA
>NC_068983.1:137824243-137825223 GCF_001194135.2 Octopus bimaculoides | reverse complement strand
GTATGTATGTATGTATGTATGTATGTATGTATGTATGTATGTATAAATAAGGAGAAAAGCAATTAGTTTTAAATCTCTGAGCGTGAAATTAGTAACGGTACTACATAGTAAAGCCTATTTGCCAACGTAAAGTGGCAGTCCTGATTAGGACGGTGTTACTACCTGTTTTCGCCCCGGAAAAACATCTTTTCCAGCTGGGTATCGACGCACAACTGCATCCTTATACCGCGAACAAGGAAACTAATGTCCCCACTCAGCCTTAAACCGTACCTGCAGACCAATGGTCTCTGGGTTATTTCTCTTCATCGGTACAAGATAACCGTTGGCTAGAGATGGCAGCACTAATTGTTTTCTCCCTTCAAGATCAGTGATTGTGTGTCACTTTAAAGGTACATACCGCGAACAAGACCTAGTGCTGCCATCTCTAACCAACGGATACCCTGTGCCGATGAAGAGAAATAACCCAGAAACCAGTGGTCCGCAGGTACCATTTAAGGCTGAGTGTGGAGATTAGCTCCTTGTTCGAGGTATGAGGACGCAGTAGTACGTCGATAGCCAGCTGAAAAAGATGTTTTCCTGGGGCTAAAAAAGGTAGTAATACCGTCCTAATCAGGACTGCCAATTTACGTTGGCTCATAGACTTTACTCTCTCTCTCTCTCTCTCTCTCTCGCTCTCTCTCTCTCTCTCTCTCTCTCTCTCGCTCTCTCTCTCTCTCTTTCTATATATATATATATATATATATATATATGTTATATATGTATGTATGTATACACACAAACACACACACACACACATATATATATATATTGGGATTGGTCAAATTGATGTAAATACCTCTGATGAGAGTCCAATAAGGTTAGAAAATTGATTAACGTTGTTATGTTACAGACGGTGCTCCAGCATGACCACTGCCTAAGGGCTGGAATGTATAAAAGAGTAAAAGAATGAATATATACGTTTATATATATATATATGTATA
>NC_068983.1:137823913-137824143 GCF_001194135.2 Octopus bimaculoides | reverse complement strand
TTCCCCCTCCCGTTCTTCCTCTGTTTACTACTACGTATCTCTCTTTACCCCTCTCGTCCTTCCTCTGTTACTACTACGTATCTCCTTTTTCCCCCCTCGTACTTCCTCTCTTCCTCTTTTCCTCTCGTTGCTCACCTATTCTTCTACTTCCTCCCTTTGTTTCTCCCTCTACCACTCTCTCTCTCTCTTCCCCTTACACCGGCATGGTCACATGCTTCCGGTCAATAATC
>NC_068983.1:137817701-137823365 GCF_001194135.2 Octopus bimaculoides | reverse complement strand
CGTGGCTATAGTTATCATATATTCAAATTGAGTCTTAAGTCTTTTGATCTTAGTTAAATGTCTAGATGCCGCCTTTTGACTGGGAAGAAAGTAACATTTATAAATCCTTAAAACTTTTCTGAATTTCTGTAATAGCAAAATTATAAGCTGTATCCCTAAATTAATGATCACACTTGGCAATTCCTGTCGTGGTACTCCGTCGGTTACGGCGACGAGGGTTCTAGTTGATCCGATCAACGGAACAGCCTGCTCGTGAAATTAACGTGTAAGTAACTGAGCACTCCACAGACACGTGTAACCTTAACGTAGTTCTCGGGGAGATTGAGCGTGAGACAGAGTGTGACAAGGCTGGCTCTTTGAAATGCAGGTACAACAGAAATAGGAAGAAAGAATGAGAGAAAGCTGTGGTGAAATAGTATTGCAGGGTTCGCCACCACCCACTGCCGGAGCCTCGTAGAGCTTTAGGTGTTTTCACTCAAACACTCACAACGCCCGGTCTGGGAATCGAAACCGCGATCCTACGACCGTGGGTCCACTGCCTTAACCCCTGGGCCATTGCACCTGCGCAATTTCTGTAGGGTTCGCCACCTCCCCCTGCCGGAGCCTCGTGGATCTTTAGGTGTTTTCAATCAATAAACATTCATAGCGCCCAGTCTGGGAATCGAAACCGCGATCCTACGACCGTGGGTCCGCTGCCCTAACCACTAGGCCATTGCACTTCCGCAATTTCTGTAAGTTCCAATTGTAATTTGATGCTTAACCACAATGGGTCATCAGAGGAACACTCTATTGCATTATGTTACAGAGATCAAATGTCATTTGATCGTCGTTTCAAAGGTATGACTAATTCTATTTGACATAGTTCAGTTTGCTTTGCTATTGTTTAATGATAGAAAGCCATCTGAGATTACCTAAGGAAAAGAGCATCTTATCCAAAAGGAAAATTTATATCTCAGTTGATTAACTTTGTTGTTCTGTTGTATCTGCTCTATTTCTACATTCATTTTTTTTTCTTACTTCTGTCCAACAGCTATAACCATTACATTGTCGTTTTTATTCTTTTACTTCATTTAAAATATTCTTCTTAGTTTGAATTCATTTTCTCAATACCTGTTTACTATTTTGGTTTCGTTGCTCTTTTATCCATATTTTCTTGTTTTTTTCTTCTTCTTTTCTTTGGCTTTTCTCTCGTGGCTAAGCTAAATACTTTAAACCTATTTTGAAGACGGGCCTTTTATAAGATATATATATTTAGTTTGTTCTTTTAGAATAAAAACGATAAAAGAACTAAAAAACATTTTGTGTAATATACTTTTTTTAATGCTTTTGCTTAATTCCACCTACTTAGGGATTTATTTTTGTCTATCTAAATGTATAACCACCCGACACTATTCCCGTTTCAATTCTTTTAACTCGTCTTAAGTTCAGGGTCCAACGCTAAAATGAGAGATTAGCGTGTTTCAGCAAATTAGCGGCATTACTCCAGCCTCAGAGGTTTTGCTAAAGAGCCAGCAAGACAAATATAGTATTTCATTCAATGTGCGTGTACATGTAAATATAACTATATAAGTATGTATGCGTGTGTTTTGTGATCGTCTGTTTGTGTTGCGTTAATGCGTGTACTGAAAATTGTTATTCTTAATCACGTGAATTGGATTTTGAAGCTATCGTGTTGCTTTGTCAGTCTTTTTTTTTTTTTTAGGTTTTTTTTATGAATACGTTATCTGCAATTCTCTTCAATGTTTATTTTTTTATATATTTATTCCTTATTTTCCTTGTTTCTCTCTTTTGAGCTTTCTTTCCATCAATTATTTTTTTCGTCAAAATGACAAAAATAGAGAAAATGCCTTCACAATTGCCTGTTCTTGTTTGTGACAAAACTGTACACCACTTAAATATGTTTGTAGGTTATCTTTCTCTCTTAAGACTTTCGACAAAGAGAGGACTGGTTTCAAATAAGGTAACAAAACACAAACGCTGTTATTTAGATAACAACAACAGTAAAGAGTTACAGACTGAATTTTACATTAGTCTTGCATATTTCCACTATTCCAGTTAGATACTGAATTTCCAAGGTGCATGTTAGCTAGTAACTTTTTTTGCTTGAAACGCCAGCTTTTCATGTAGAGTACCATAACCATATACAACAGTAATTATGGGTACAAATATAAATTTATATCAGAAAAGCTGTAAATTTCGAAGCTGTTGTTTATAAATATTCTTTTTCTTGCTAATTGTAAGGTAAAGTTTTACATCTGTGGGGTCACTTACTTCTATAACACTACATATTTTCTTTACTGTCCAAACAGCTATATCAGTTCTGTTATGTTTCTTTCCATCGGGTATTTTCAATGGTGGAGTTCGTGTGGTATTTTTTGTGTCTAAACGTATACATGTACCTAATGTTATAAATATCTTCTGTATTTTCAATCAGGTCGTCATTCTTATGATTGGCATGGTATATTGTTTTATCAATGATATGATAGCTCATCGGAATGTAGTACATTAATACCATTCTCGGATAGTAGCTGATTACCGCCACAAATATTTGACATCTTCTACCCTTCATCCTAACATGCATTCCAGTACCGTTTGATCATGTATAAGTGACAAGTAATTCTACAAAGAAGGCAAAACATCCTATCTCTATTAGAAGAGAATTATTCCAATCGACTCCCGCCTATTCTATTTGGTGTTAGTACTTTTAATGAGTATATTAAACCAAATTAGAAACGAAAGAGACAGTCTCAGGAGCAAGCTTCATCGACCATAATCCCTGCCATTACATGACAAAAACATTTCACACACCTATACACATAGTCAACATTCTAGAACAGTTGTACAACTCTGCCTAGATAATCATAAAAGACACACAGAGAAATAACTACATTAATTGTCTTATCATAAGTTTACAGGAATAGCATCCCTTGCGTCTGACCACGCCCACCTTGCCTACCTCCAGTGTGGCTCCACCTACGCTGTGGCCACCACCAACAATGCAAGTTGTACATAGCGGAGGATAAACAACTAGACATTGCCTGAAGCAGTTCACAGATTTATTAGAGGAACTGATATGAATTTCCGGTTTAAAAATTCGCCAAGGCAAGTTTGAAGAGACAAAAATTAATTAAAAACGCTAATGTTAAAGAAATTGAGATAAGAGAATTATAGCAAACACAGACTTACAAACACTTAAGAATTAATGAACTAGACAGAGTACTTCACACACTAATGAAAGAAAAGGTCACAAGAGAATATAATAGACATTGCATTAAACATTAAAATGGTGCTAAATGTAAAACTTAACGTAATAGGCATTAATACTTCGGCTATCCCAGCAATATGTTATAATTACAATATTCTCAATTGTACAATAAGTAAAGTCGTAAAACTACACTGCGAAACTAAAAAAATGTTTTTACATTATACCAGCCAAAGTTTGAAGATTATATTTACTACGAATACAGAAATATAGGGTTTCACTGCAACTAGAAAACTTATAAAATACCCACTTTAGAAATACAAAACTTTATAGTGAAGAATAAAGATAGACAAATAGAAATGGTTACAAACAAATAATAGATTTCCATGTCTCAGGATACCTACAAATATAAAGCATGAAACAAAGGAAATCAATAACAAATGTGTGAAAAGCCTAAAATCTAAATTTAAAATGCAGGTAGTATGCAATGCTAAAATGATTTCAAGAAAAATATTCATGGCCAATTACCTGAAGAAAGGAAACTTCGGTGAAATAGATGAATATATATTTCAGTATTCGTTGAAAGGCATAAGATTGGAAGCTGTACAGATCCAAAGCCGTCTAACTCGAAACCGCCAAACGCTTTTAATAACACAAAATACATTCATTAACTGCAAATTATGTGGATGATGAAAATAAATAACTAACCATACTATTTTTTGGCTGTCCAGTCTTAGCCTAAAGAGTATACATACACAATACACACACAAACGGACATACACACACACACAAATACACACACACACAAAGACACATATACATTTGTGTGTATATGTATCTATGCCTATACATAGATACACGCACATACATGTGTGTGTGTGTGTCTGTCTGTCTGTCTGTCTGTGTGCCTATCTGTCTGTCTTTGCCTCTGTGTGGGTGCATTACAGAGTGAGGGGTTTCACGCACTGGCAATTATGCTATCCTTAAAAAATATCATCAGGAAAGAAATAATATTAAACATGCGTGAGAAAAAAGTCCTCAGAGAATAATAAAACAATCACAGACTTGGATCTTGAATATCTCAATCCAAAAAGAAAGATCTGAGTTATATTGTTGCCAACTACCTTCAAGAAAGTACTTGTCAAAGTACGATAATGCATCTCTAAAAGAAATTAAGAAATTATCTGAAAATAAAGATCTGGAAGTAGAGATATTATGTAAATGATTTCGGTCACTTTCCGTGTTGTCTGTTCAGTTGTTCGATTTACTTCATGGCCTACTCATGGAATTAACGTGTGGAGTGGCTGAGTACTCTGAGTATCCTACACATACGTGTAACTTTATTCAAAGTTTGGCACAAGGCCACCAATTTTAGGGGAAGTATAAGTCAATTACACCAGCCCCAATGTTCAACTGGTATTTATTTTATCGACCCCGAAAGGATAAAATGTAAAGTCAACCTCTGTGAAATTTGAACTCAAACCATAACGATGGGCGAACTGCCGCTAAGCATTTTGCCCGGTATACTAACACTTCTACCAGCTCGCCGCCTTACAAGTACAAGTCTTTCAAACAGCTCCCATCAACCCAGTTTTTTATAAGGCTTGAGTCACCTGAGGTTAAGGTATTAGACACTTGCCCAAGATGCCACACAATGGGGCCGAAACTATGGCTGCAGTCATACAGCGTCTACGTATTACATACAATAGAAAACACAAATGGTTTCCTGCATCGCACCTTGTATGCCTTCGATGGAGTACACTGTGTTGCAAGCATTTGAGCCAGGTTTACGGACTAAAGATATTACCCCACTCCTACTTTCTCCAGCTAGTTTCAGAGGCCTTGGGAAAAGTAATGGGCACTGCCCTTCGCCCCTCTGACTAATCCATTACAAAAAAAGACAGAGCTTAATTTTGCACTCAAGGTGCATAATATAATTAAAACTATTGATTAATAATAATAATGATAATAATAATAATAATAATAATAATAATAATAATAATAATAATAATAATAATAATAATAATAATAGGGAAAGTAGAGCAATTAAATAGATGAGAGGAGTTGATGGATATTAAAGAAGCAGTAGCAACACTAGAAGCTGTTACAATTGTTGTAATTGATCGATACGTTCGCCTCTCGATGACACTTAGCCATTGCATCCACAATATGGAGTAATGATAATATATAAAGATATCGACTACATCGTAAACGTAAACAACAGAAAAATATATTGATTTCTATGTATCTCTGTGTGTGCATATCTATGTGTTTTTACATACACATATATAGATTTATGTGTATATATCTACAAATACATATAGTGTGCGTGTGTGTATGAGAGAGAGAGAGAGTACATTGATCGATAGAAAGATAGATAGACACATAGATAGATATATTTGATATGTAAAAGGTATATATATATATATATATATATATATATATGTGTGTGTGACTGTGTG
>NC_068983.1:137817374-137817691 GCF_001194135.2 Octopus bimaculoides | reverse complement strand
AATTTGTGTATGAGCGCGCGTGTGTGTGTGTAGCTGTAAGCGTGCATCTGTGTGCATGCATGTGTGCGTGCATGCATGGATATGCTAATGTGTATGTTTGTATAAACAATCTAAACTCTCGCCATAACATGAGAAAACTGATATATTTGTCAATACATGTACATGTGTGGGGGGGGTGAGTAAACAGAGGGAAATGAAGGATAGTGTCAGAGTTATGCACATGTATGTTTTCAATTAAGTATCAAAGATAAGATAACGTCCATATTTTCTGTGTGGTGAAAGGGCACCTGTGTGTTGTGTTCATGTTCAGTAAGAAC
>NC_068983.1:137816996-137817221 GCF_001194135.2 Octopus bimaculoides | reverse complement strand
ATATATATATATGTATATATGTATATATATATATGTATGTACGTATGTGTAAATGTATGTGTATATATGTATATACATATATATACATATACATGTGTGTATATATATAGATATATATGCATATAAATAAATATGCATGCATATATATAGTTATATATATATGTGTATATATATATATGTGTGTGTGTGTGTGTGTGTGTGTGTGTGTGTGTGTGTGTGTGTGTG
>NC_068983.1:137813333-137816986 GCF_001194135.2 Octopus bimaculoides | reverse complement strand
TGTGTGTGTGTAAAGATCAGTATGATGGAGACCTGGGAATAAACGGGAAGACAAACAATACTGAAAATTGGAAATATGACAGATAGAGTTACAGAAATATATGGAAAGAAAAAGAAGACAGAAAACGAAGAACGTGTAATTTTCTGAACAAAAGGCTGAATATTTTGATTTGTTCCTTGGTCACAGAGACTCTACGTAGGTGAGTGGATGTTGCATGAGACAACCAGTTGAAAGGTTGCCTGTTCATATCCTACAACCTACACTGTTCTGTGTGTATGTGTGTGTTTGTGTGTGGGGGGTGTAAATATGTGTGCGAGTGTGTGCGTGGGTGTGCGTTTGTGTGTGTAGACGAAGCACTCACCTCTCTTCGTTTATGTCCCTAACGGTACCGTGTAGTGGTTTAGCTGTTCACTGTTCGTAACGTTAGCGCTCATGGAATTTAGTTTTCTGTTAAGTTACTGCGCAGAGGAACAGGACGAGGCAATGGAAAATCTTTCTTGTATATTCCTTGAGTTATTTCATGTGATACGAGGTCCAGTTTTTGTTACAGGACAACATGTCATCACTTTAAACATATTTTTTTCCCACAGGAGCTATGTGGCCACTCGAGCTGTCAGCGATAACTAAACCTTCCTCAATTTAGGAATTTAATTATGAAAATTATATGTTAGAAATTGTGTCATGATAGTCACGGAGGTACGTCAGTCAAACAATAAAATGTGGAGACAGAGAAGCATAGAGACTAACATAAAAAATAACATACTACCGCTCACACAGCCTAACCACGTAATAAGCTGAGCCTCTGTCGATTTTAACATTGATTATTTGTTTGTTTAACAAACTGAATTCTCATTCATGAAATTAACGGGCGAAGAGCTGAATATTTCAGAGATACCTGTACCCTTCACGCAATTCTCATGTTGAATCAGCGTAACACTAGATTTGAGTAATGGATTGCTGGTATAATATGGAACAGAAGAAAGAGAGAGAAAGAATAATCAAACCCAGCGCTGGATTGGTACTTTATTTATCGTCCCTGAAAGAGGAAAGGCAAAGATAACCTCAGCGAGATTTGGACACAGTATTTCAACAAACCCCCACATTATACACATACTCCCTGATCAAGCGATAACATCCTTCAGCAAATCCATACGTATAAAATAACAAATGATACAGAACATAGGAACCCAAGCGTTCAAGTTAAGAATCAGCAACACAAAGCATCACAATAGGATAATGGTTTCAAATTTCGGTACAAGGCCAGCAATTTTAGGAGTGGTAAAGCCGATTATATTGACTCCGATACCTGACTAGTAATTCATCATATCAATCCCGAAGGGAAACGCAAATTTGACTTCGGCGGCATTTGAACTCAGGGCGTAAAAATTTATAATTACCGCCAGGCTTATTGTCCCGCGCGGTAACGATTCTGCCAGCTCACCGCATTGAACACTACAATAACCTAATAAAACTATACGTATCACTAACAACTTCACTAATCTTCTTACCAGGCTATGCAACTATACACTTCAATAAATATCTCAAAAGACATCCAACAGCAACCATTTTGGAGGAGACTGCAAAATACACAAAGTCTAGAACAAAAGCAATAACGAAAAAGCTCGAGTTAACTTCACATTAGCAACACAATTAATTCCTTTTACGTTGCAAGCGCATCAACACGCCAGCATATCTCACCAACCTGACTTAATAATTCCCCTCACCCCTCTGGGTATCACTTTTTGATCAACACACTTATACAGCAAAGAAAATTCTCATATTTTACAACAACCAACTTATCTGCATATACTTACACACCAATGGACAAGGCAAAACAACTTTTTAAAATTATTTCTTAAATTCACAAACTCAACACTAACCAATCACCGACGTAAATGCGACAGCGCATACAATCAACTGAATAACTCGAGAAACTAAGCTTTCAAAGTTGTGGCCACTGGAAAAGTAACATACTTTTACAGTGTAACATAAAATGCAACGTTTTCTACACAACCCAAACAACCAGTACAAGAAAAGCAGCGTCAAATAACGCGTAAACAAGGCACACAACTTAAATAAAATTCAGTGTCAAGCAATCGACAAGGAAATAACTAAATAAAGATCCAAAATAAATTGGTAACATTCTTATACAGGGTCTTGCAAATAAATTGAGATCAATTTTAAGCAGTTGACTTAGTGGGTTTAGCATTTCATTTTTTGACAAAAATGTCTCACTTTATCTGCAAGACTCTGTCCAACATAAGCTGGAAAATATCATTACCCAATTTGCAGGAGCCATCAGGACCTACGAAGCATCATTCTTTGTAAGCCTAGTAGTAATTTTATCGCCCTCTTAGCCGAACCGTTAAGTTACGGGAATGCAAAGGCACCAGCATCGGTTGTTGGAGAGGACAAACACAGACACACAAATATATACACACACACACACACACACACTCATATATACATATATATATATAAATACATATACATACATATATATGTATGGCTGTGTGGTAAGTAGCTTGCTTACCAAACATGGTTCCGGGTTCATTCCCACTGCGTGGCACCTTGGGCAAGTGTCTTCTACTATAGTCTCGAGCCGACCAAAGCCTTGTGAGTGGATTTATTAGACGGAAACTGAAAGAAGCCCGTCGTATATATATGTATATATATATATGTGTGTGTGTGTATGTTTGTGTGTCTGTGTTCGTCCCCCCAACATCGCTTGACAACTGATGCTGGTGTGTTTACGTCCTCGTAACTTAGCATATCGGCAAAAGAGTCCGATAGAATAAGTACCAGGCTTACAAAGAATAAGTCCTGGGCTCGATTTGCTCGATTAAAGGCGGTGCTCCAGCATGGCCGCAGTCAAATGACTGAAACAAGTAAAAGAGTAAAAGCGTATACATAAATATACTTCAGTTTCCGTCTACTAAATCCACTCACAAGGCTTTGGTCGGCCTGAGGCTACAGTAGAAGACACTTGCCCAAGGTGCCACGCAGTGGGACTGAACCTGGAACCATGTGGTTGGTAAGCAAGCTACTTACCACACAGCCACTCCTGCGTCCTACTTACAACACACGCATATTTATCTTTGTAAGTATATATAAATTTGTATCCATGCATGTATACATATATGATATATATATATATAAATTTGTATCCATGCATGTATACATATATAATATATATATATATATATATATATATATATATATATATATATATATATCATGACTTCAAAAGGTTAAGCTTAAACATAAAATCCACACTTTCATCATCAATTACATGATTTCATTTATATTATTCTTTCTAATTTCTGTGTATGCACATGTGCGTGTGAGTGTGCGAGCGCGTGTATGTACGTATGTGCGAGTGTGTGTGTGTGTGTGTGTGTGTGTGTGTATGTGTGTGTGTGTGTACGAGAGAGTTTGTGTGTTTATATGTATGTATGCACTTGTGTATGCATGTATGTATGTATGTATACACCTACGCACACCGAATGAGTTTATTTGGTAATTAAGAATGAAGTAATATAGAAGGTGAATAGTGTTTTATGATGCACACGCTTTTCTAAAGAGCAATATATGTATGTATGTATACACACACACACACACACACACACACACACACACACACACACATATAT
>NC_068983.1:137810306-137812885 GCF_001194135.2 Octopus bimaculoides | reverse complement strand
TGGTGGTGGTGGTGGTGGTGGTGGTGGTGGTGGTGGTGCGGATAGCATGAAATGCAAGGCTGTCATGCCAAACCCATTCGTATCTAACAGAATATTTATAAACATAGATGTGTGTATTGAAATAGTTGCATCGGTGTATGTATGTGAGTGTTTATGCATTTATACATGTATGTGTGTCTCCTCGCGCGCGCGCACGCATTTACTTCAAAGTATATATATATGCGTATATATCTGTATGTATGCATTTATTTGTGTGCTAGCATATTTACGTATGTATATATGCATGCTTTGTATGTAAATATATGCTGAATATACATCCATACATGTATATATATGTATATATACACATATATATATGCATACATACACACACATTCATACATACACATGTGTGTACAAATGTGTGTGTGTGTGTGTGTGTATTATCCACCATCGCTTTGGAAAAATTAATTATGATAAATGCGTTTTATTTATGTTAAAACTTTTATAGAAGATGAAATTTATAGGATAACTAGCAAAATGTAAAACGATCCAAACATGTATGTGTACTTGTAAAATGTGCATGTATATGTAAATTTAAAATATTACCTGCATGATAGGAGTTCTCATGCCTCGAATATTGTAATATTGTGATATTACCTTTTATTCTTTCTTTTTATCATTTTGTTTGTTTTTTGTTTTTGTTTTTTGCCTTGACAAGTTTTATATAAAGCTTGTTACATGAATTAACAAGCTCCATGAGATGGGAACAACTGTGAACGCAAAGAATTGTAGAAGATAATTAACAATTTTTATGTCATTAATTTTAGTGAAGGTGTTTTCATGTTTTATCAAGTATAAATTATATTTATTATAGAGTATTTCTCCGAGGCAAATATCGTAGCTTCAAAGTATCAAAGTATACAAGGCAATTCTGTGTACGATGCAAAGAGGTAAACATTTTCTTTTATTCTATTCACCATATTTATACGCTAATATTAATGAAATGTCTACACAGATTTCAGCATAAAATAAGCAGTTTCCACATATAAAATAACAAATGAAGCAAAAGGAAATTTTGTGCACATGCGCATGTATATAATGATGATTCTTTTTTGTTCTGTTTTTGCTGGGGTTTTTTTTGTTTTTTGTTTTTTTGGCATGTCGAAGTAAATAGCAGACATAATCATAACAAAGTAACCTATTTTTAAAGTAGTTTCAGTATTTTTGTTCTTCTCTAAATTTGTCTATAGGTGAAATTTCGTGCATGAAATGGCTGTGTGGTTAATTTTTTAGCGCTGCAGATGTTACATACAAAAATAAACATACAGACATATATCTCTTAAGCATATAAAGATATTGATGCACGCGCGCTTGTGTGTGTATATGTGTGTGTAAACTAACGTAGTAGATATTTAAAGATGTAGTAGATATATAAGCATGTAGTAGATATATAAGCATGTAGCAGATATATAAACCTATTTCTCCCGTAAATTGAAAAAAAATTATAAACAGCATTGTCTGATTTTCAACCCTCGTTAAGTTCTCATCAGAAGTGTGTACATTACTTGACCAATCCAGAGAAAAACAAGTAGCAACCTGTATATGTACACATCATATTTATTATTTCCAGAGAACTGGAGCTGTTAATTAGTCGTTAACACTTTATGTGGGGCAATCAACTGGGAACACAGTCCACATAGTATCATGGTATGATATAATATATGCAAATCTGCAAAGTAGACATACTAATAGGTCAAATTTACCTATTTCTCCGTGGATTGAAAACATTATGAACGGCCTTAATTAATTTTCTTTATACTAATAACCGTTACACTTTAAATATATACCAAGGCTTCCGCAGGTATATATTCTGTATATACTAATATTGTATTAACATACATATGTACACACATGCATATACGTATATATATTTATGTGTATGTATGCATATGTAATCGGATATAATATACTCTATATTACACATACACACACGTGCACATACACACACGTGCACATACACACGGATTTATACATGTGTGTGTGTGTGTGTGTGTGTGTGTGTGCATGTATTTATATATGTATGCATGTATGCATGTATATTTGTACGTATGTAAATTGAAGGTACAAGTCTTCTCAATGATAGTCTATTTTGATTTGAGAATCACTGGTCTACTCTACAGAGAAGAATCTAGTCAATCATTGTAAGGAATTATAACTTCAATTCTCTCTATATATGAATATATACATTCTTCACTTGTATATGTTATAAATTTTATTCTTCACAAGAATATTTAATGAGAAGTTGTTCAAAGATATTTTGGCAGTATGGGCGACTCAATCTTCCAATAAAAGCATGTGCCCTGTATTCTTTTATTCTTTTATTTGTCGTAGTCATTTGACTGCAGTCATGCTGGAGCACTACCTTGAAGGGTTTAAGTCGAAAAAATCGACCTCAGGGCTTAAACACACCAACACCGGTTGCCAAGTGGTGATGGGGGACAAACACAAACACAAAGACACACTCACACATAGATATATACATATATATTTATATAGTGTATATATATATATATATATATATATATATATATATATAT
>NC_068983.1:137805809-137810125 GCF_001194135.2 Octopus bimaculoides | reverse complement strand
ATGTAATTGAGATTCAAATGAATTAGGTACTTAAGTTGAGGCACCCAAAATTAGTGCGGTATTCGTACAATTTCAAAATAAGGTGAATAAAATCAAAATAAGCACGAGGATATCCAGAAGTGATGCAGTACGACCGTTTCAAGCGGCTCCATTTAATTGAACAATGCAATCATTACATCAATTTAAATGCAGAGCTATTCTCAGTCGCATAAAGAAATAAGTAGAATTAATTTAATCAGTCGGGCACATTTGTATAATTTTAAATAATCCTCTAAGAGGGTAAGAAGACAAACAAACCAGGAATACTAGTCCCAGCAGGTAAAACTGGGAACTTATAGAGACTGAACTATGCCACCTATAGGAAACTAGTAATGAAGAAACTAAACGCTAAATATAAAATAACAACGAATAAGAATCTATCAGATATTAGCTTAAAAATTAAGGAAGTTATGATGGAATATGACTTAGCAGACAGGAGAGAACCCTTGAGACCAAGTGAACCAGGGATTAAGCTCAAAGACCACAAGAAGAACTTCCATGATAATCCTGCTGTGAGACTAATTTGCCCGACTAAGTCCGATGTTGGTCGACTTAGCAAATCTATTCTGGATACTCTTCCCTTTCTAGACGGTTGACACTTCTCAATTGCAGTGTCTGATTTTGATCGAAATATAGATGATTTACTCTACAACTCTAAAATAACTTAAATGAAGAATTATTAATGTTATTTATTATTACTCTGTGTTAAAGCAGTGAGTTAGCAGTATTATGAGAGAATTGCGAAATAAGTGCTTTGCAGGATTTGTTCCGCCTCTGCATTCTGAGTTCAAATCCTGCCTAGGTTAGCTTTTCATTTTCTCTAGGTCGATAACATGAAGTATCAATTACTTGGTCGAGGATATCAACTGACCTTTGCCTGCCTCGTACTTAAATTAAAAACATCATTAGTGGCTATTTATCCATCATACCTGTACGAGCAAATAGAATCCTTTTATTGAAATTTCGGTGATCAGAGGAAAACGTTAATGAATGGTCTCAACTCTATCGATTTCTTTTGGAATCAAGCGCAGTCGATTGAATCGACACTAGTACTTCATTGGTACTTATCTTACGGATTACGAAAGAATGAAAGACAAAGCAGGCCACCGTGAGATTTGAAGTGTTTTCCAACTTGAAACAGAATTTCACACAAACACTTAGCTTTTCCTAATCAACTAGCCACAAATCCCCATGTGAACTAAGCATAAGTTCGCTCTAGCATATGTAGCATATATTGGTTGGCGACTGTGTGACATGGCATGACGTTGCATGATGTGATTATTATAACACTGAATCTCAATGTCATCCATCTAGAACAGTGCAATCGTGAGCACGAAGTGCCGTTTCATTGCTGCACTCTTTCGTAACAGGTCTCATGAATTAACTAACGTAGACCTAGATACACTTTGTCACATACTATGACGAAATGATCGGGGCTGAAGCGCATGTAATCATGAATCTGTTCGATAAAAGTTAATGTTGGACTAAAAGACAGCAATCTATATTTCCCATACGGTAACTATCCTTTATAGCACTTATAACTGTGATCTGGCGAATAAGTGATTAACTCAACAATGAATAAAATTTGAAAATGAAAATTAAGAATCGAGAAAACAAAAGTAATCGATAGACGAAGATTAAAATATGCGATGAAATAGAAATCTTTTTTCAAATAAGGTTTAATGAATTTGATCTAAATGAGGCTTAGAATATTTTCCCACAAAACTATCTTCTTTCTATAACAATTAGTGACAGACAATTGTATACATACATACACGCGCGCGCACATGTGTGTTTGTGTGTGTGTTTGTGTGTGTGTGTGTGTGTGTGTGTGTGTGTGTGTGTGTGTGTGTGTGTGTGCGTGCGTGTGTGTGTGTGTGTGTGTGTGTGTGTGTGCACAGGAGATAAATAGACAGACGAGAAAGCAAGTTGGCAAATAGAATGCATTTCAACGACGTAAGCATAGAAAAGTAGAAGAAAATGGGGAGGAAGAGAAACTAGGGAATTATCTCCCTTACTCAATCGTATACATACATTTACTTGTTAATATAACAAAATTAGATGATACCTAAAATGTTCAATTATGCATTCTTCAAGCGCGTCGACCTCGCGTGTCTGTGCAATGTGTATAATAATAGTCGACTGAATTCAAAGAAAAATTTCATTTCAAAGGATAATTCATAATCTGAGCGCAGTTGAGTTGATCAGAGTTGTGTATAGTTGTTAGATAGAATTAAATCAGATGAACAACTGTATAAATCACATATAATGACAAGAATTACTTCTTTCGTTCTCAATGCAGAACATTGTAAATCGCTTTTTCCCTTCTATTTCTTCTTTTTGGATTAACTCCATTTTCTGGCTGCTGAAATCCGAGGTTTTACAACTGCTGGCGATTGTACTTCTCTATCTGCTTCAGCTGATAAGAAAACAACTGGTGTAATTTACACAAGTAAAAGTCTTAGTTTAAAATGAGATTCACATCCCATTTATATCAAATACACTTCATTTCAACCACTTGTCGCAAGAGATTAGAACTAAGAGTGAATAAGAAATGACAACTGGATTATCTCCCTTCTTTAATGTTAAATATGCACAGATCATTTCTCAGTATTACAAAATCAGGAGACAACTTTGATTTTAGTTTCAATGATATATTCTTCCGACTAGGGCGGCGAGCTAGCAGAAATGCTAGCACGCCGGGCGATTTGTCTGCCATCCTGCTCACTAAGAGTTTAGTGGGTGCTTTTGACGTGCCATCGGCACGGGTGCCAGTCAGGCGGCACTGGCATCGGCCACGACTACGATTTCACTTGACTCAACAGGTCTTCTCAAACATAGCATATTGCCCGACGATTGAAGGTTACTTTTAAACGGGCCGGTTATGCAACACTGGCATCGACCACGGCTACGATCTGACTTGGCTTGCCGGGTCTTCTCAAGCACAACATATCTCCAAAGGTCTCAGTCGCTTGTTATTGCCTCTGTGAATCCCAGCGTTCGAAGGTCGTGCTTCACCACCTCATCTCATGTCTTCTTAGGTCTACCTTTTACACAAGTTCCTTCCACTGTTAGGGTGTGACGCTTCACACAGCTGTCCTCATCCATACGCAACTCATAACCAAACCAGCGTAGTCGTCTCTCTTGCACACCACATCTGATGCTTCTTATGTCCAACTTTTCTCTCAGGGCACTTACACTCTGTCGTGTATGCACACTCATATTACACATTCAGCGGAGCATACTAGCTTCATTTCTTTCAAGCCTACGCATGTCTTCAGCAATCACAGCCCATGTTTCACTGTTGTGTAGCATGGCTGTTCATACACAAACATCATACAATCTACCTTTCACTCTGAGCCATAGGTTGCCTTTGTTATGCTCCCAGAGTATCCACTCCCCCTACCGCTACTGACTTAGTCACCTAGGTAATGGAAGCTATCAACTACCCCTGACATGTGATGGAATCTGTTTTCTATAGATCTTCGGTGTTTATTGCCCCTGTGCATCTGCCACACACAAAACTTACCTTCCTAGTTAACCTTTCTTTGATATTGCTGCACCTCATACGTGTCCATAGCTTATACAAGGTACATCTTATGGAGTTTCTGCTTACACCTTTTCTTCAGATCGAGCAGGGCTATTTACCTGAAGGGATTTGTGATTTATCTGCCATCCTGCTCACTTAGACTTTGGTTTTTGCTAGATTGACTCTAAGGCCCTTCAATTCTAGACTTGCTTCTACACCTGAAACTTCTCTAGTTCTAGTGACTCAGCTATTAGAGTAAGGTCATCAGTATAAAGGAGCTCCCAAGGACAGCCTATCTTGAATTCCTCTGGAGGACTATGATGAATAAGAGTGGGTTGAGGACTGAACCTTGGTGAACCCCCTACTTCTACCCAGAATTATTCCCTATACTCGTGGCCAGCCCTCACCTTACTGACAGCCTCCCTGTATATGGCTTGCACAGCTCTCACCAACCATTCATCTATCCCTAGTTTGTGCATTGACCACCAGGTAAGGGATCGGGGAACCCTGCCAAAGGCTTTCTCCATGTCAACGGAAGACAAGTACAGAAGTTAATCTTTGGTTAGGAATTTCTCCTGCAGCTGTCTTACCAGAAATATAGTATCAGTGGTATTTCTCCTTTGCACAAACCCGTCTAAGCTAACTCTCTCTCCCTAATTAGTTGAGCTATGACCCTCTCCGTGACTTACATCAGCTGATTCAACCATGTGTCACCAGGTTGACTATACGGGTGACTAGACTATATCCT
>NC_068983.1:137802176-137805799 GCF_001194135.2 Octopus bimaculoides | reverse complement strand
CAACCATGTGTCACCAGGTTGACTATACGGGTGACTAGACTATATCCTACACCGCCAGATATTTTAAGCATCTCAGCAGTGATTCTTGATGGGCCGGGGGCTTTCCCTGTCTCCATAGCCTTAATTGCTTTATCTACCAAGGTGCTATCAATTCGAATAGCTGGACCCTATGTTGAATCGACATTTCGCAGATTCTCTTTCTCTCATTCATTCTCTTCATTTAGCAACCTTTCATAGTAGCGTCTCTAAGTCTCTCTCTTTGCAACATCATTAAATGCAAGTGAGCTATCATCAATCTTTAAAACGTCTTTACAACTGGCATCTCGTTTAGAAAAAGAAGTAGTTTGATTGTCTAATTGTCTGACATATCGTTAAAATAAAGTCTGATTGTTTGAGGATAGCTATGTACAGGTGTTTCTGCCTCGATGTGTGTCATCAGCAAAACAAGGCAAACGCATTAACATATATAAATATATAGATATAGATATTGTAATATATGCGTATTCACTTCATATATACGTAAGGTAAATTATTCATGCTCACAGTCACATATACACGTGTATTATTAAAAACATGCACACATTTGTGTGAAGGACTATGAAAATACAGAACAATCACATACATACATGAACGTAGGCGTATATGTATCCAAGTGTATAAAAGAAAAATATGTGGGTGATGTGAAAAAGGTGAGAAATGTAATTGAAATAAAATATTGGAAATGTATGAAAAAATATAAAATATATACATATATATACACATACCTATACATACACACACAGACACACAGTTACACACACAAATACACACACAAATACACACACAAATACACACACACACACATACACGTATATGCCGATATATGTGCGTGTTCGTATTTGTAAATATATGTATATACATAAAGGTAGGTAAATATGCGTGTGCGCATGTATATGTGTGTGTGTCTGTGTGTGTGTGTCTGTGTGTGTGTCTGTGTGCGTGTGTGTGTGCATATACGTAACAGTAAAAGTTAAAATATGTAATTTAACAGGAAATTGTCAATCGTACGTTAACAAATAAATTGGAATTGGAAAGTAATAGGAGAAAAGAAAACAATGGATATGAATTAAGAGTAGGGGAAAAGAAACAAAGAAAAGAGAGTGGAATAAGAAGAGATAAACGGTAAAAGGAAGAAATAAATAGGGAAAAGAAAATACACAGAAAAGACAAGATTTAGAGCCAAGTATGAGACGAATGTGAAAGAAATATATCGTATTGTCATATGTATACGGTTGACATAACAGACTTGGAAATAGATTGTTTAAAATCTCTCATTTAATCCCTTTCATTGCATTATTGTTTCTGTTAAAAAAACTTATATAGAAATAACGAAACCATGAGGGAGGAATGGGAAAAGATACAGAAGTGAGAGACTACAAGGTAGGTGAACTAGAGAAATATATTAATGTCGTGGGGTAAATAAACCAATAGATAAATAGAAAGATCGCAGTTTAAATTAGTAAGTTGAGGTGGAAAGATTCAAAAGGGGAGCGAGTCGAAAGAAAAGCTGATCGAAAGAGTGAAAATGTTCAGAATATCTGGATTGGAAAAGCAAGAAGAATGGGATAAATGCGATGTTGAAAAATATAACCAGTTGAAACTGAATACAAAGATTAAAAAATGAAAGATTGAAGTATAGAAGTATAACGAACTCCATTATCAGTTAGACTAAAGGTAGTAAAAGTTAACGTGGACAGTAGAGATTTGTTTAAAGTTTTGTGAGAGATTTCAGCGTTATTGTATTTGTTGGCACTCCGTCGCTTACGACGTCGAGGGTTCCAGTTGATCCGATCAACGGAACAGCCTGCTCGTGAAATTAACGTGCAAGTGGCTGAGCACTCCACAGACACGTGTACCCTTAACGTAGTTCTCGAGGATATTCAGCGTGACACAATGTAACAAGGCTGACCCTTTGAATTACAGGCACAACAGAAACAAGAGTGAGAGAAAGTTGTGGTGGAAGAGTACAGCAGGGTTCGCCACCCTCCCCTGCCGGAGCCTCGTGGAGCTTTAGGTGTTTTCGTTCAATAAACACTCACAACGCCCGGTCTGGGAATCGAAACCGCGATCCTATGACCGCGAGTCCGCTGCCCTAACCACTGGGCCATTGCGCCTCCACTCGGCGTTATATCCAAATATGAATACAATAGAAATCAAATGCAAAAATTCATACAAAATTATCGTGTAACTGTTGGTGACAAGACAGAGTATAATACTATTCATCCGATATGTAATTCCAGTTTTCTTAAGAGGTATTGTTTTCTATTACGGACAAAAAGAAACTAATTCCAACTTCCAGTTTGATAAATGGGGTGACTCTATCAGTACATTGTATTTTACCAACAATCAGAGAAGACATTTAAACAACGTTGATGAATGAGAGTGTAGTTTCCATATTGAGTTTATCAAATATTCTGTCCTTTATTCGAAACATATTGGGAAAGGGAGCTAATATTTTTCTTTCTCGGTGTATGAATCGTTAGGTGTTGCGACTATGTCCACTTTTAAACTTATTGGCAGTCAACCTCATGCAGTTTTGTAACACGATACATACACACATACACGCAAGCATACATACATACAATTTATGTATCCCTTTGTTCAATTCATTAATCTCATTTCTTGACCGGTTCATTTGAATTTGTGGTTTACGAAGCATTTGTTTTTGTTTTTGTTTTAACTATGACATGCTAATGAAATGATTATAACATCATCAATGAGAGGGAAATATTCAGTGTAATAAATTTAAATATGAATTAGAAGCAGCTCGCGTGATATAAATAATATTGAACACATATATACAAGGTATGTGTTTGCTAGTTTGCGGACAAGCTGCACTTTTAGGCGTAAGAGAATATATTCTCATCAATGTGCCTGGTGTTAAAACATCTGGAAGTCAGTCATAGGCAAGCGAGATAACTCGCATCGGTTCCCATTCAGGGGCAATGGACATCGACGTTTCATTTTTGTAACTTATCAACACCGGCTACCCTAACAAGACTAATAAGGATTAGTTCAGTAAACCACTTTATTCATGTATCTGAGGAGTTGATATTTTCCAGTTCTACAATAATACCGTTATGTTATATAACAAAATTTCAGCAATAATTCTTCTGATAAACCGTCCAGGAAACAATTGTTGTATTATGCAAGCTGGCAGAATCGTTACAGCGCTAGACAAAATGCTTAGCTGCATTTCTTCAGACTTTACGTTTTGAGTTCAAATGCCACTGAGTTCGACTTTACCTTTCATCCTTCCGGGGTTAATAAAATAAGCACCAGCTGAGCACTGGACTCGATGGTCTTGTGCAAAAATTTCAAATCAATATTTATATAAACTTTACGGATTTTCAGATGTATCTTCAATAAAACGATCAATTTCCATTATAAAATCTATGATAACCGATACCCGTGGAGTAGCTATCTAGAAGCAAACTACAGAGTTAATACCCAAATCGAATTGATATATATGAGATATACGAGTATGTATGTGTGTATATGTGTGTGTATATATATATATATATATATATATATATATATATATATAAAACGTGCTTTCACATACCAACTCTCTCACTCATATA
>NC_068983.1:137799805-137802080 GCF_001194135.2 Octopus bimaculoides | reverse complement strand
TATATACATATATATGTATGTATATTTATATACATATATATGTATATATATATTCATATATATATGTATGTATATATATACACACATATATATACATATATATATTATGTATGTATGTGTATATGTATGAATGTGTGTGTATGTTTGTATACTCCACATAACATTTTGAGTACTCTTTTTCTCACATATGTGTATCTGATTATTTTAGATATTGGCTTGCAACAGTCAACTAATGAATCAATTGAAAGATAAAGCTAAGTGAAGCTGTTAAAACCACCAGTACTATTCTATGTCGAATAATCAACTATTGAATAAGTCATACAGAAAGATACAGTAAAATCTAGATTAGTTTTGTTTACTTCGCACTAACATTTATAAAGATTCAAGTATTTTCATCAGCTCTATAAATCGTCTACAATTTAGTTAGACAAGAATTATTGATTGTCTTATCTCCAATAAAGATTTTTGTGGTTTAGAAATAATATTTATCTCATGATAGAAATAAGAACGTTTTTCCAGACCTGATATGAACTCCCTCTGAAATAAGATTTTAATAATGCATCCGTTACATCTGGCAATCGTTATATTGTGCTGAAGGTTGTGTGTTATTCAGGGAAGGAAGTATGACATGCAAGTCCTTTAGAATACCCACCGATATCGGTGGACTTAATAGAAGAACAAATCACGACTCATACTACAATAAGACGGAGGGTATCGAAATATCCCCCAAACGGAGAACAGATCCTCTCCTAGCAACAGAGTATATTTCACTAACGGCACTCAATGACTTGGTGGTGAAATTAATCAGGATTTGGATTGAATTTACCACCAACGAATAAATTCATCTTGCAAAAGGTTCTGCATAATTTCTATCAACATAATTTCACACACACGGGGCAGCAAGCTCGCTGAATCGTCAGCAGACCGAGTAAAATACTAAGTGACATTTCGTCCGTCTTTATGTTCTGTGTTCAAAAGCTGCCGAGGTCAACTTTGCCTTTCATCCTTTCGGGGTCGACAGATTAATTACCAGTTGAGCACTGGTGTCGATGTAATCAACTTACTCCTTCCCCCGAAATTGCTGGCCGTGTACCAAAATTTGAAACGAATATATTTCACTCACAAGGTTTGGGTCGACGCAAAACTATGGTGGAAGATCTTTACCCAAGCAATCACCTAGTGGGTTATTGTAAATAGAATTTCTTAACTATATGGCCATAACCGTTCCTAGACTAACATATCCCAACTATTTGGAATTAATTCACATCCCATTTTAACCCTATGTCTTGCTTCTTTCACCCTTATCGCGTCATAAATTTTCTTTGAGATAGTTGTTTCATTGTCTTAGTAATTCAACTTTTATATGCAATTTGGATGAGTATCCTTTTGATTTTTAGATTCTATTTTCTTCTGAAACTTATGAAAAATATTCTTATAATATGATATATCTGACAAATAAATTTTACATATGTATGTGCTTATGTGCGTGTGTGTGTGTGTGTGTGTGTGTGTGTGTGTGTGTGTGTGTGTGTGTGTGTGTGTGTGTGTGTGTGTGTGTGTGTGTGTGTGTGTGTGTGTGTGTCTATATATATATCAAAATAAGCAACAAGGCTATCCAGAGGTAATACAGTACGATCGTTTCAAACAACTCCATTTAACTGAACAATGCAATTATTACATCAATTTAAGTGCAGAGCAAACTTCAGCTGCATAAAGACATAGAATTAAATTAAAACAGATGGACACATTAGTATAATTTTACCTAAAACCTCCAAGAAGGTAAGGAGATAGACAAAGAATAGCTTCTAAGCTGAAGTGAAAATAGCATGTTCTTTGTCTATCCCCTTACCTTCTTGGAGGCTTTAGGTAAAATTATACTAATGTGTCCATCTGTTTTAATTTAATTTAATTTAATTCTATGTCTTTATGCAACTAAGGATTGCTCTGCATTTAGATTGGTGTAATGATTGCATTGTTCAATTAAATTGAGTTGCTTGAAACGATCGTACTGCATTACCTCTGTATATCCTTGTTGCTTATTTTGATTTTAATCACCTTATTTTGAAATTGTATGGATAATACCGTACTAAATTCTCGTGCCTCAACTTAAGTACCTAATTCATCTGACTATATATATATATATATATATATCATCATAAATATAAGGGATTAGCAATTGAGTTGCTTCTCCAACATACTGAAAATTCAGAAACAGCAGTCAAAGAACTACTGATTCTAAACTACAAATTTTTCTCTAAAACGGATGGCGATATCT
>NC_068983.1:137794447-137796569 GCF_001194135.2 Octopus bimaculoides | reverse complement strand
ACTAACATTGACCACTTCCCAGCACCCACACCATCATCCACACACCTACACATGTCGCACGCACACGTCAAGGTCACCAGCCCCTATCCACACGCACATACAGTCTCACATACATTATGCACGCGCACCTTCGTTTTGGGATCATCACTACTTCATTATCTGCCCTTCTTCCTAGCCCTCCTGTCTGACCACCTCTGTCCGGTATTCGCCATGACTGATCGCTAGCCACTAAACTTTTTTTTATTATTTTCTCTCTTTGTTTATTTCTGTGTTCCTTTCTGTTGAAGAGCGTAGGCTCGAAACGTAAAAGACTTTCTCACTTCCTGAGCGTTAAACTAATGCATCTGTTTGTTGTTTACACACCCGTCTTCGTTTTTTGTTTCGTTTGTTTTTGTTTTGTTTTTTTTTGTAAATTCAAACTATATATAAAAATGTGTAATGGTGTCTGTCTGTGTGTTTGGGGTTACTCTAACTCCTCCCACACCGTCCAACCGATTTTAATGATTTTTGGCACGTAGGTAAATCACATACCCTGAAGTTCAAATAAGTCAGGAATTTTTAGAAAACTCGATAATGCTCAGATGGCATCAATTTTTGTAAGCTCAATCGGGCATTTGAATGGAAATTCTCATAACCATGTTATTTTTCCTGTAGCTTCTGCATTTTTGCCCGATTTTGATGAAAATCGACGAGTGAGCGAGATTCATGGCAGTGAGTTGATGTCAGTACATGGCGTTGACAAAAAATCGATAATTGCGCCTGAGCAGTGGTTTTATAAAACCAATAGGCTTTTTGCGTACAAATACCCACAGGGATTTTATTTGGGGGCGTAACTTTTATATTCTTTATCCGATATTAATGAAATTTGAGACGTAGGTAAATTTTGTGGTGGGGGAGACAGTAAAGGTGTTTATTTAATTCAAAATGTCTTGAAAAGGGCACAAATGCAAATAAGCATTTCCTTAGAGACATTCTTATCGATTTTGTAGAAATTTTACACGTGATTACAGTTCATGTCCATTAGTTGATGCCAGCAAGAAGAGTTGACAAAAAATCGATAATTGCGCGTGAGCGGTGGATTTTAAGAAGGGAATGGTCTTTTATGCAATTACCCATAGGAGTAATATTTTATGCTGTAACATTTAAAGAATTCATCCGATTTTTATGAAATTTGACATTTAGGTAAAGTTTATGGTCGATGTCATGTAATAGAATTAAAATTAAACTGGTGAAAAGCAGAAGTCGTCAAAATTCACTCACAATAAAATAATGAACTGATTTTAAAGAAAATTGACCCATGAGTAAAATTAAGCACTTCGACATATGAAACATCGGTTATTCATATAATGTATTGGGATTTAAAAGTCAATGGAATATTTTCATGTAAACGGTCACATGGATTCTATTTTATGACATAACCTTAATACTTTTCTTCGGATTTTGCTGAGATTGGACACGCTGATCAATTTTGTACAGAGGGTGGCATTAAGGAGAAAGAAATAAACAAACATCACTCTGCGGGTTGAAGTACACCCAAAAGTTTGACTGCTATTTCAGACGGTCCAGTATGTAGGAGTATGTCGAAATCGTTAACCGGGTAAAATCCCTGCAGAACCAGATATAACATCTTAATAGGTAATAGTTAGTACGGGGAACGTAGAAGATTTCAATGCAAGATCAATGCATTGAGATCTTCTACGTTCTGTTGTGTGTGGGGACAGTCATTCTCTTTTAGTGCCTTATTATTTAACACACCGGTAAAGTTTCCACTCATTTACTTATTTTTTCCTAAAATTTTCGTTGCGTATGGCAACCTTTTCAATAGTCGTTGACTCTGCCCGTTATCCGAGCTGCGTTCTTTTTGTTTGTTTGTGCGCACGTGTGTGGATTAGTGTTTGTTCGCATACACATGTATGTATGTATGTATGTATGTATGTATGCATGCATGCATGTGTGTGTATTTATGTATGTGTGTGTGCGCGCATGCAAATATGTATGTATGTATGTATGTATGTATGTATGTACGTTTGTATGTATTATGCATATTCATGCATTTGTGTTTGTGTGTTTGTATGCTCATGTTTGTGTGTTTTTATGTGTGTGTGTTTGCATTTGTATATGT
>NC_068983.1:137791830-137794437 GCF_001194135.2 Octopus bimaculoides | reverse complement strand
TCATGTTTGTGTGTTTTTATGTGTGTGTGTTTGCATTTGTATATGTGTAGTTCTGTCTCCTTGTGTGTGCATGCCTGAGTGTGTCTATGTCTGTGTGTATCTGTGTGCATGGATTTTTGTGACTATGTACTCTGTCTGTATGTATGGATGAGAATTTCAATATGTGTGGATGTGTCTCTATATGTGTCCTTGTGTGAGTTGAAGTGTATGTGTGTATATGGTCATGTGTTTCAGTCTTCATTTGCGGATGTGTGTGTGTATATGTGCTTGTCTGTTCATATTACCTGTGTACCTATCCGTCCGTATGTATATCTGTTTACATTCATATCCATTTGCCTACATACCTGTGCATATACATATATGTACATACACACACACATACACACATACATCTATATAGCCCACTAACTATTCTACTTGTATATAAATATAAACTGTGGGTATAGGGGTATGATTACCTACTACGTATATTTCCTATTTAGTACTGGGGATATTTCATCTATGAGGACGTACTCCTGTATTTGTCTGAAGGTTGGGTCCTTTGGGTGCTTGGATAAAATGCAGATGTCGTGTTGACCAGGTTGCCTCCATGTTGGTCTTTAGCATGTTGGTAGAGTATGGAGGACTGTTTTTTGTCGTCATATCGTCTTTAATGTTCATTTAGTCTTTCCGCAATGCTCTTAGATGTCTCTCCTATGTATGTTATGTTCATTTCTTTACAAGCACATTCTATGCATCTTATACTGTAGACTACATTTCTAGTTCTACAGTTAATGCCAGGATTAATCCTGCATACCATGCAGTCATCATTAGTGCATATGGTATTCTCAAAGAGGCACGCCCTACATAGTTATGATCTGATGGAGTTCCCTGGCTTTTCAGCAATCTTAGTGTTAAGTTTGGTCTCCTTCAGAGCTTTCCTAAATCTACGGGCTAGTTCTCCATGGGCTGTAACCTCTACAAACATCACTCTTTGATATTTGTTGGTTTTATACTACGTGTTCACTCACCCTGTTTGCTTTGTCACAAGCTCTTTGTATTCTATTCCAGGGCAGGTACCACTGGTTTCATTACATATAATGTTATCTAGCACCCCTGTATACTCGAACCCTATCTTTCTGATCATATCCAGAGAATTGCATGCGGTGCATGAAGTTCTGTACATGTTTCTTCGTTTCATAAGGGTTTGCGCAGTGGGGACACGTTGTTCATTATCCTAACTAAGTCTGCTATCAGTATGCTAATTTTCCTGTTGTGTGACAAAGCTGAGTTCTTATGAACAACATATTTCGAAGGTATGGGTCTCATGTAATGGGAGTGAAGGAGCTGCATTCTGTTGTTCACAGTCCCTAACCAAAGTTCAGTATCAAGAACGAGGAGTCTATTGTTGGGGTGCCTAGTGGGCTAATCTATAGTTACTTTGATACTTTGGTGGATGGAGTTAGGTGCTCTCCATTATATTCCTCTCAGTTTCTACATTGCCGTTGCTAGAACTGGTCTTAACTAGGATATTAATGTCGTCTACATACCTACTGTAAAGTAAAAGAGTTGTGGGCTGTTCTGTTAAGGATTGCTTAAGTTTTCTGTCCCACCAGGCCATGAAGAGGCCGGTCACATCTCCAGCTACGCCGACACCAATAGCTGCACCTTGAACCTGCATGTCTAGTTTCTTGTTAAACTTTACTATGTTCTTCTTCAAGGTGGATCTAAAACTAGCTCCTATTGCATGTGCCATCATTCCTTTCACCTGCTTGTTGTTCTCAGGGTCGTGGATGGGGACGGTACAGTCACCCCAGCGCTCTGTGGTGCTTTTCTTCACTGCTGAGGTGATTGTGGGTGGTCTTTCCCTCTATGACCTGGTGGGGCAGATTCTACTGAGGTCATGGTCGTCTAAATAGTCACTGTCGTAGCTTAGTCTAAGGAGGAGGCCCAGTTCCCACGTGTTTACTTCACAGAACTCTACTTCACTCTCACAGATTTATCTCAATGCATTTCTCCACAGCAAAATCCATGTCTGTAGATGAGTGTAATGAAATCACATCCATACTACCCACTACACAGCCTGGGAGGTCGTTGGAGTGGTTGCTAGTACTGATTTTACTGAGGAGATCTTCCGTGTTCATACAAAGACATCTGAAGACATTTCTATGAGAGGTCGTAATACCTGTGAGAGGAAGTAGGACAGTCTATAATTGCTGGAGATATTTCCTCCGCAAACTGGTTGGGTTGGGGGCCACATAAAAGGGGTTTATGTGGGGTTTATAATAAGGCACTAAAAGAGAATGACTCTCCCCATACACAACAAAATATGCTTCAACACACGAACTCACATAAAGAATCTTGCAAACCAAATCCAAAAACGAAATATATATATTCTTTTATTATTTTATTCTTTTTATTATTTCAGTCATTTAACTGCAGCCATTCTGGAGCACCGCCTTTAGTCGAACAAATCGATCCCAGGATTTATTCTTTGTAAGCCTAGTACTTATTCTATCGATCTCTTTTTCCGAACCGCTAAGTTATGGGAACGTAAATATACCAGCATCGATTGTCAAGCGACGGTGGTGGGGGTGGACAAACACAGACACATAAACAAATACATTT
>NC_068983.1:137789210-137791291 GCF_001194135.2 Octopus bimaculoides | reverse complement strand
ATATATATATGTACACATGTGTGTGTGCGTATGTGTGTGTGTATTGTTGTTTGTATTTATATATGTACGTACATATTTCACGCATACATATAACACAAAATATGGCATAAAATACATTGAAATTTTCGATTTCATAAAAGAATTTTAAAGAAACATAGCGCAGCCAGTTAAGTAATATTACAAAATAGGTAAAAAAAAAAATTTACGTAAGTGCCATAACCAATTCAGCAAATTCGATTGATAAATACCAAGGGAATAAACCAAACTAAGTAACTGACCGAATAATGAGTACTACCAAGTAAAACTTATTGAGTATCTTTGGCTGAAAACCAATTACAAAGAAAGGCAAATAGTCGTGCAGCAAATACACTATAAAATAACGTTTGATTAATATTCTGGTAACAACAGCGTCTTCATACTAACACCAATGCTGACATTTAAAAAAGATAAATGTTACTTCAGAAAAAGACATATTCTTCAAAAATAGACAAAATTGTCTAAGTAAAAAGTTTTTTTTTTTTTTTTTTTTTTTTTTCTTTTAACATGTAAATAGTTTCTCAGAAGCCACAAAAGAAAATATAGAAAAACTTCGTTGAGAAAAAGAGTGTGAAAGCAAAAGGACATAGACATCAGCTTTTGCTGTATAGATATGTTGCAATTCCACAAAAAAAAGGCAGAAAGTAAGAAAACTGAATACTTGATAAATACTTTAATATAGCCACATTTCTAACTATTAGCAACTGAAAGTTATCAATATAACTGAATTTTGTTATTCTATGTAACATAATTATTTAAGGAATATAACCCTGCACATGTTTTAAAGCTCCAGACTTAACGCGATTATAAATTTCAATACTATTTAAGAATTATAATTGCTTTTTTCTCATCTACTTCCCACTTGCTTTCTCGGTTAGATTCTCTGCAGATGTTCAGTTAATTATGTGATTTTTACGTTTCATTGTTTAACTTGTTCGTCAAGACTCTGCAAGTTTTCTTCTTAGCATATGTTAAGGTTAAATCCCTTAGAGAAACATTATGTAAGACATCATTCTGAAAAATCAGTTAATTTTATATAAATGTATTTGTCTTCTTGTAAAATGGTTTTTAAAATTACTTTACTAGATTACATAGAATTACTTTGAAAATTTAATATGTGCAAAGATAATGGTTAAAACAGTTTACAGAAAACGGATGACACCTGTTAAAAGTTAGCCGACGACAGAGTTAATAAGAAAGAATATAAATAACAGGCAATATAAATGGTGTTGTGAATAGATTTCAACATACATTAAATCTTACTTAAGCTGCTGAAAGTCTAACAAGACTTTCAAATAATATAACATAAAGCTAACGTCATCAACACAGATATGTAAGTTCATAGACATATATACGTTAAAATTCAAAAGAATTTCATAAGATGAAGTATAGTGTGTTGTTGATAGTACAATTTCTTGCCATAATAGTCATTTGTTTTATATTTTTCTTTCATAATTTCCAGACAAATATTTTAAAATCATTATAAGTATAAATAAAAGACAGACATTATTTCACTTCCATCATCTCAATTTAAAATCTTTTTTCATCTATTTAGTATTATGACTCTTCTGCATTTTGATTAATTCTCTGTCGTTTTACATGGTAAAGGCTATTATATTCTTATTTATTTTGCTATCTAAAATGCTTCAAAGTAACCATAGTAAGGTGAATTTTCTTGGTTGCAATTTTACATGTGTCTGTGTGTATGTCTGTGTCTGTGTGTGTGTGTGTGCGTGCGTGTGTGTGCGTGCGTGCACGCGTGCGTGCGTGTGTGTGTGTATCACTGTATCAACCAGGCTATCTGATGTTCTTATACACTGCTGCTCGCAACGCGTTTCCTTGCATTGTCATACCTTTCACATGATACCAGCCTTCTGGCAAACTGCGTAAGGAAGTGTTTTGTTCTAGGAACCAACTTATGACCTCGCGATTGTGAGTGCAACACCTCAAGCATTAGGCTACGCATATTCACTAATATGTATGTATATACATATATATACGTGTGTGTGTGTGTGTGTGTGTAGGTAGGTAGGTAGGTAGGTAGG
>NC_068983.1:137788718-137789200 GCF_001194135.2 Octopus bimaculoides | reverse complement strand
GTGTAAGATTTCTACTGTTCCAGAGATGGCTTGGATCTGTAGCTTTCGAATCAGCTTTCGAATTAGCTTTCTCCTTTCTGGTTTCGAGAAGCCTAACTTCTCAAGATTGGTAGTTAGGCAGTGTGTTACATATCCCAGTGCCCGAATAATCACAGGTATAAACCTGAACTTGTAATCTGTATGTATGTATGTATGTATGTATGTATGTATGTATGCATGTATGTATGTATGTACGTATGTATGCACGTATGTATGTATGTTTGTGAACACGCACCACTCATATGCACATATGCAGAATTCTATCATTGTTATGGTATATGCCGATATGTGTGTCTGTGTATAAAGTTAATTGTAGGTATATATGTCTATAAATGTGTGCGCGTATCTTTGTGTGTTGTATGTATATGTATCTGTATATGCGTGCATGCATATGTGTATGTATGTGTGTGTATATATATATATATATATATATATATATATAT
>NC_068983.1:137786998-137787713 GCF_001194135.2 Octopus bimaculoides | reverse complement strand
AAAAAATATACATCCAGGATGACCGTGCAGAAAGTGTTTCAGGCGGGACGGGATTACCCACCCTTACCCATCGATTCCAACAGTGACAATATTCAAAGATACTCTCGCAGTTCTACTCGGTGAATGGGGAATTCCAAGCTTGTAATAGGAAACGTCTCAGATGAGGACATTGACTAAATACTTCTTTCCTGGAGTTGTAAAAGCCCCCCACCCGATTCAAGCACGTTTTTAGGATTCTTGCTCTCTCAACCACGCAAAGCTTACTTCATTTGCTCCCGTTTATATAAATTCCTGTTTGTTCAAGGAGCATCCATTTAACTATGCACAGTGTGCCCTTCTCTTTTAAGCGCAATATGTGACTGGTCAAGGACGTGATGTTGCGCCTTTCCGATATATTAAAAGAGGACCTGTGACTGTACAGACGTTGTTCAAATATGTGTAAACATGTGTGTATGTGTGTGTGTGTGTGTGTGTGTGTGTGTGTGTGTGTGTGTGTGTGTGTGTGTGTGTGTGTGTGTGTGTGTGGTGTGTGTGCGTGTATCTATATATGTAGTTTGAATTTACAGAAAAACAAAATACGAAGACAGGTGTATAAACAACAAACAGGTGTAATAGTTCAACGCTCAGGAAAGTGAAAAAATCTTTTACGTTTCGAGCCTACGCTCTTCAACCGAAAGTAACACGAGGAAATAAACAGAGAGAATAAAAAATCTTT
>NC_068983.1:137785210-137786898 GCF_001194135.2 Octopus bimaculoides | reverse complement strand
TCAACACGACAATGGCGACAACAGTCTTTACGTGTAAGTAACCAATTTTGATGGTGTCGGGTTACAACTGAGGTTGTATGATCAGCATGGAGTGGGGTATATAGTCTATATGAGTGAGAAGGATTAAATATCCCGCCTTTGTATATGGGGCAGCTTAGTTTAGGGTGATATATCTGGATTGCCAGCTACCAGTGTCTTGAAGTTCATTAACAGGACGCTTATAGTAGCTATATATTCTAGGGAAATGTTATATTTTTTTTAATTAGCGTTAGTAATTCTTAAATGTGTCATTTGAAATTTTTAGGTTGCATGGAGGATTGAACCAAATTATCTTTCCTTTTCTGAATCGCTTGTGAATTCACTCCTCGTTAATGCCTTATTATAGACGGGTGCGGTCCTGTTGAAGATCTCTCTATCCGCTGATGCATTAGAAATTCTTCTGCTTATGTCTGTGACTAGATTTATGATTGCAGTTGGGAGGGTTGGGGACTTTCTGTAGGATAACACTTGCTCATACTCAAGGTCGACATCCTGGACGTAACCCAATACTTGACGACAGCTAAGTACTATTTTTGTTAAGAATTTGATATAATATGATTGTATTATCAATGAGCATTTTTTCAATGAGTATTTTTTTATCTAATTTTGCTTTGTTGTGTATTGTATAGTGTGTTGTGAGTGCTCCTTGTTGTAAATGTACGTAAGCCTACGAGAGAATATTGTACTAGTATGGCGAGTATAACATCAGGAGTCTTAAAGTTTACAACTTTCAAATCCAACAATCAAACCTGTGGATCACAGTTATCAATAGTAGCTTATTTTGGGGTCTACATGCTTGTAGTATGTCATAGATAAGATTTATGTCTCTGTAGTTTTAGTATATGATAAAATGTGATGTATTTTGGTCATCCGTTGATCTTTAATCAACTATTGAATTCAAGTCACTAATGCAAGCTAACATGACATTCATCCATTTGATAATAATGCCGCTTATGTAGCCGACCTGTTTGCTATACAGCTGTTAATGTAGCTGAGGCAGCTCACTGTAGAGCTGATGTAGACTAAGCTTTCGAAACTTATTGATCTTCACCATGGTTATGACGTGATATAACAATCACCTACGTCTTCCTAGCTCGAACTATTAAACTATTTGCTCTTAACAGTTCACTATTTTTCCTACACCAAAAATGAAAGTAGAGAAACTTATCTAATCGAAACCAAAAAAAATAATAAAACCATATTCAGCAATCCAAATCTAAGTGTCATATTTCTTCTTTGTTCATCGCCATATCCTCTCTGTTGCGAGGTTATAAACTTGTCTCTACGACCACAATCACTCATGACAAATAATATCAGAAATTAACTCTTTAGCTTTCGGCTATAAATCATAAACGCTACAACCTGTCTTCTTGCCGACAGTTCATTGATTATCTGACTAATGACACGACACGACTATAATAATCTATACTCATTGGCCAAATATAAAAAGACAACGAATGGCAAATATGATTAAATACAGATAAAGAGAATTTATATTTACTACACGCATAGATATATAAACTGAAAGAAAGAGAAACAGAGACAGGCCGATTACACACACGCACACACAAACACGCGCGCGCGCACACAGACACATATATATACATATATATATTTATATATATTTATTTATATATATATATATATAT
>NC_068983.1:137777244-137785062 GCF_001194135.2 Octopus bimaculoides | reverse complement strand
ATATATATATATATATATATAGTAAACGAGAGCCACAGAAAGAATGAGATACAAGACCATATGACCAAAGATACCAACAAATCAAAAATACAAGGCAAGGGTAAGTATATTTTTATTTCGACTTTTGTCTTAATGGACGAAAGTCGAAACACATTAGCCTTTTTGGAAGGAAATGTTGAAATATATGTATGTACATAACAATTATCAAACGGCAACTGGAAGAAGCTCCATATGAGAGAGGAAGATAAGCTTAAGAATCAAGAATTCTCCAAAGTTGGCATGCTATTAAGGAAAAACAGGCTAAATTGTCCGGAGAGAAGAGAACAGTTGCGGACATGCGTTTCTGCCTCAATAGGTGTCATCGGCACGGAATTGTTTTCCTCAGTAACCAAGAGAATCAGATATCTGCAAAAAAAAGAGTAGAACACATTTGTGGTTTTGGCTAGCGGCGTGTATGAGAACAACCTGGACAAATACAAGTATATCAAATACAATACACATCCTCTAGAGGATGTGTCACAATTGCCAAAAACCAACTGAGACCAAATAGCATTGACATTTGGAAACTGTGACACCCTCTTGAGTTGAAGTTAATTTTAATAAATCATTAATTTATGTAGTATGGTATTTGATATGCCTATATTTGTCCACGTTGTTTATGTACATGCCACTGGCCTCTCTGAGGTATTTTACTTAGATCATTTTTGTTCAAAGTGTGTGTGTGTGTGTGTGTGTGTGTGTGTGTGTGTGTGTGTGTGTGTGTGTGTGTCGTTACCCGAGCACTGAATATACAGAAACAGCTTTTATCAAACTTAAAAATATAACTTATAGCAAATTTTCAAGGAGTATTTTTTGTATACAATCATACGTGCATATGTTTTACATTGTAATGTATACACATATCTGAAGTTGAATTTTTCCAAATTTTCATGATGTGTGAAATCGTAAATTTATAATTATCAATAAAAAATGTGTATTGATAATTTTACATTTGTAACTTGAAATATTATCTTCACATGTTACTTTACACACTTTATTGCTATTCTAAAATGTTATGTAATTCAAAAATTGGTGCAATTCTAATAGAACATTGTATTAGTCAGCAAGAACTCTAGGATAGACAATATTTCTTGTTAAAGAATTCTGTACTCTGATGATAAAAGTTCTACTTGGCCCAACATGTGAACTTGAAACATGGATCATGACAGAAACATAGACTTAACGTTTCAACTCCATCGACCCTGACGGACTGAAATAGTATATCTGAATGATGCGGGAAATGTGTGGACTAACGGCATCTTTTTCGGTCCAATCCCTCATTACGGACATAAGAATTTTGACAATTAGTTAGGGTTGGAGTTAAGGGTTAGGGTTAGGGTTACGGGTTGGGGTTATGAGAGATAAGAACTGACTGAAGAGAAGTGAATAAGTTTTTTGGGTAGTTAGCAGCATCTTTAACATCAACTTTCGGAAAGATCATCATGGTATCCATAATTCTTTCAGTAGCATTGCTTGATGATCGTTCAATAACTTTTTGGGAGTTTTGATATCTCCACTCTTAATGTCGACAGGTAGATGACCATTATTCCCATTTGAAGTAAAATTTGGACAAACAGGGTTACCAAGGCTTCTCTGTTAAATAAATTCATATCTAGGTACGACGATATGGCTTTTTTCTCTCGTCTACATTCATCCATCCGTACATATACACATACATGCGTAAAAACAAGTTACATGATTACGAGAATACCTGTAGTACACTAAAGTGTCTGATGCAGGGATTGCTGCGGTAACAGAGAGAAGATGAAGAAAACCTAGACAGTCCAGTAGGCAGTGGAATGGCTTAAACACAAGACCCTTCTTGAGAGTGTGGCAAGATCGAACTCTCAGTTGCAACAACAACACGATATGACATGGTTGGCAGGAAGGAGAGGCGGAAGATAGTGCAAGAAGAGGTGTGAGCATGGGTAGAAGAGGAGCAGGTAAGCAGCGTAATGGAAACAGGATGCCTGGATTAAGCAGTGGAAAATGAAGAAACAGAAGATAATCTAGCAGGATCTAGTAGAATCCGTAGAGGATCGAGTTCTTGATTCAAGGATCTTATGACGCCCTCCCCGGCCTGTCCAACCTTTTTTACCATTGGACATCGGGAAATCAATAGTATGCTCCTGTATTCTGAAGGGGAGACTTTTGAACACATCCCAAGCAGCTTCTCTAAAGCACTCGGCAAGAGATGCTGTCACTGGAGATAGATCAGGTGTCCAATGGCATCGCTGAGGCAATCAGCAGGAGGATAGGAGACAGTAGTAATGCTCACACAACCAGAAAGGTCGGCTTTGTTAAGGAGGGAGAACCTTCAAAGAAAATAGCCATGAACGCCGCCAGAGATTTGCTGATCTGGAGAAGCAATGAAATTGTCCATCATATATCAAGCAGATCTTGTTGAGACTAGATATTATTTTAGTTTCTGAGGCAACAAGGCGGCTAGTCCTACTTGAATTAACTGTTCTCTAAAATGAGAGGCTGAATGAAGCACAGGAGAAGAGAGCCAAGAACCAGGAGTTGATGAAAGTCTGTTGTAGGAATAGGAAGATGACCAGATATTTGACACTGGAGGTGGGCATTCAATGGTCCATAGGTCTTTTCCTGAGTACAGCCTATAGAGCCCTGAATTTTGTAGGAATGAATAGAAGAGAAATCAAAACTAAGTAGCGGCTGCTAAGAAAGCACCTAGATGACTCTGGCCGAAAAGAGGTGATCGGTGGAGTAAGTAGAATGCTTTTTGTTTTGAACAAGTTCGGTTGATTTACTGACGATGTGTCCGAATATTTTTTAAGTATACATGTAGAATATAAGTATGAGTGTGTATTATTTTATTTCCGTTTTGTTTGGTTTAAATGAAGAAAACTTCTTTCAAATTTAATATTCAATTAATGTAACGAACGTAGACTTTATTTTTTCTTAAGATTTCCCCACAATGACAAGGGCACTTGGAAATAAAACTAAAATATCTTGAAAACATATACCGACATACACCTACTTGTATATACATATTATGTGTGTGTGTGTGTGTCTGTGTGTGTGTGTGTGTGTGTGTGTGTGTCTGTGTGTGTGTGTGTGTCTGTGTGTGTGTGTGTGTGTGTGTGTGTGTGTGTGTGTGTGTGTGTGTGTGTGTGTGCTTGTGTGTGTATGTCTGTCTGTTTGTCTGTATATATATAGATAGAGAGTTAGGGGGAGAAAGAGAGAAAGACAGACAGACAGAGATGAAGACAGTATATATTTGCAATCACTGCACCAGACACATTTAAAAGACATATCTTCGAAAAGTTACTGCTTGTTTCAAATCCAGTGGAATTGGTGCATATTTTTAAAATATTCATGTTGCTTGCTCCCTAAATCAGACTAAGTTTTATAATCTTTGAATATATTTCAAACTTTATAAAATTCAACAATTCTATGTAGAGAATTTCGTAAAAGAATACTTTACAAGTATAAACAATAATAAAAGTAAAGGTATCGTCAACTACACTTGAAAGTTTGCCTTTCATTCGTCGTTTTGATGTCGATAATTAGCTGTCCACGACCGCTGATTGGTTGGAACATCGAAGGAGATGCCTGCATTCCAGTATCTGTTTTAGATCAGCCACCATTCTGCCACCAGCACAAAAAACAGCTACAGGCTTCAGAAGCCCTAAGGCAAGTGCTCAGGCATTTTAGCTGATCACTTTAAATGCCAGCACACCATCTGACTGAGGGAAATATAATGGGTGTTCGTTTCTTGCAGGCTCAACACTACACCAGTATATGTATACAATTAATTGTTTTATAGAGAACCTACCGAACTTCTTAACATAAGCAGTCTACAAAGCATAGTGCTTTTGCTTATGTTTTAGTTGAAGCCTTTCTTGTTTATTGTATTACCATGCCTAAACCGTTATACATATTAATGACAAGTCTTCCTCGTGGAACTCAATCTCTTCCAAGCTATATTTATGAGAGAATGTACAGTCAGTGTCATAAGCTAATGAAGCAACTGTTAATTTTATATTATTTCCCTTGCTTAAACTGAGGATGCCACCTTGCTTTATGATATCTTATAACAACGAAGCAGGCTTTGTCGTTTAGGAATGAAGTGTTTTAGCACAACGCTGTGTCGGGGGCTAAATACGATCCAATACTCTGTCAACGATGTCAGATCCGACTTTAATTGTACATTTCAATGTCCCTTCCTCATATCTCATACTTGCCTTATCCATTTTGACTTAACTGGCAATTCTTATCTACTAACCTAGAATCTGGCCTGCTGCAGATTATGATTGTAGAATATGTTGTCGAATCTTATCGATTGTTATTATCCATTGTATAAGGTGGGTTCAAATGCCACCGAAGTCAACTTTGCCTTTCATCACTTTTCGGGTCGATGAAATATATGTACCAGTAGAGCATTATATCTCCTCCTCCCAAAATTCAGACCTTGTACCTATAAGTAGAAAGAACTACCCATTGTTTTTTTGGGGGTTTTTTGGGGGGTTTTTTTTGTTAGACAACGAACTGGCATAATCGTTGACGCGTCAGAAAAATGCTTAGCGACATTTCTTCCAGCTTTTTATGTTCTGAATTCAAATCCTGCTGAGGTCAACTTTGTCTTTCATCCTTTCGGGTTCGTTCGTTAAACAAAGTACCAGTCAGGTAGTGAGGTCGATATAGTCGGCTAACCCCTCCTCCGAAAATTGTTTATCATGTACCAAAATTCGAAAAAATTATCAAGTGATTTTTTTTAATATATATTTTGGGATATTTCCAATTTGATGTTGTATCTCATTTCTAGTATTCCGTCAAATACAGTGACTATCGGTCTCGGCCTTTCTTTATTCATATGAAAACATCGATGAATAAAATAAAATGGTGATTTCTTACAATTAGCTCAGATATATAGCAAACTAATTAGATTTTGCAAGGTTTATATCATTTTCATGCTAAATTACTAGCGTAAGTGAAGGAGTCTGTTAAAATGAGGAATAGAAACCAGGTTTCAGATCCTACTTGAAATTAGCTTACTTCAGTACTTCAGCACTCACAGAATGGGATCAAATGTTCATTTGTTCTTAAGTACAAAATCACACATTTGTAAATAAGGCGGGCGAGAATGTGTAATACTCATGTTTTTACTAAAGGCATTTGTATTATATGTGAAGTTAATTTATTTGTAGCCGGAAACCGAAACTAATTTGTGTCAGAAATATGTCCTTTTACAATTATTTACCACAAAATCTTTTTATTTCTTTACTAAACACGGGACACAGTAACCGTGACAGTATACTAATCACCTATCCTTTAGACTATTGATGTATTATCGATTAGCCTTCTGTGACTCAACAAGAAATCGTTTGGTTCGAATATTGATTCTGTTATTTGACGCAGAGACGTCAGTGCAGTGAACTAAATTCCTTTAGTTTCATTCATTTTATTTCTGAATTTAAATCTTGACGAACGAACTATTAGAGTCCAGTACACATCAAAATCCTTTACACAGAATTGGATATTTCATCCAGTTCTCTACTCGTTGAAACGGTAGAGCACCGGATGAAAGGCCTACCGTTAACCAATCCCTTCATCTACGTTCAGAGTTCAAATCCTGTCGAGAATGATTTTGCACTCTCTCTTGAATTGATACAAGAAGTACCAAACAAGTAGATATGATTTTTTTTTTCTTTCAGTCTGTCCATATTCAGGCAATTTGTGGCTGCTAACAGAATTTCTTGTGAAGCCCATTTCGTTTATTTATTCTTTCATAAAGAAGCTTCTTCGTTTGGAGCTTGAGTAGATGTTTACTTTCAATCTTGATCATTGATTTTGTAATGTTCTCTTCGGTTTTCTCTATTATTTCAAATTTATCCAGCTGAATGTTAACTGCAGTTGCTCTGTTGAGATGTTTGTTTTTATTCTGTTTGTTCTTAGGCGTGGGGTCGAGAGTATGATTTTTCTTTGGCTATGTAGTTCGTTGATTGTTTCTCTGAGAGTTCTGGCTTTCGTTATCTTTTGATGTTTTAGTTCTTTTACCCTGTTTCCATTTATTGACATTTTTGTTTATTGTGAAGTGGGTTTTGCATTTTCAGCATATTCTGGTGTCCCATATATTGCATGTGTAGTCGTCTCTCTTGTGTTGCTTTATTTCTTTTATTGGATCTTGTTCGCTTTGTGTGTTGTGGATTCCATTGGGATACTTTTATGACAGACCTCTGTTATGAGCAACCGAATGTTTTGCTTTCAAGTATATATTCTGTCTATAAGTTTGTCTATTCCAATTTTGAGGGAATCATGAACTTTCATACGTTCATTTTTATTTCTTGCACTACTTTTCATCAGTTCCTTTATCTGCATAACTCGTACGTCTATTCTATATACTTGTGTTTTAGATATTGCCTTGCTAATGTAATGTGCATTGGTCCAGTTTTTTTTTTCAAAGTTTGTTTTTGTTCTTAATGTTAACATTAAGAAACGGACTTTCTGTTTGGCATTAATGTTTTGAGAGAGGATAACACTTCCTAACTAAACGTTACAACGGTCTTTCTGAATTGTAAATGCAATGAGCCCACATTACGAAATTCATCATTGTTTTCGTAGTCCATGGAGACCTTTACGAATCACTCCTGTGCTTATCTCTGACTACTTTAGCATTAAATAGATGAGAAGCAAATCACCGACTAGATATAACGCCAGTTTATCAATAGTAAATTTTCTTGTGGATGGGACTGAACTGAGTACTGCTTCTCGAGGTGAATTATATCCCTTAGTTTTAGCTCAGTAGTTTAACCTTTTGAGAGTTATGTGTATTTGTCATAAGAAACTATGAAGAGCCAAAATAAGGATGAATTGCTCTCTTCAGGTTGTCCGTTGTTCTGCCGATTGTGTCATCCATAATCTTAATATATTGATCGAGTGTCATATATCTGTCAAATGCAGCAGCTGGAATTGTTGCTCGTGAGAAATAAAAATATCTGTACCATTAATATGGACGTTTTCAATGAATTATCATATTTGTCAGAGGTAAAGACAATGTGGAAATAAATATTCATTAACCTCAATAACTAGTATTTTCGATGTATATTTAACGTAATGTCATTTTACTTACGCTACAGATATGTTGAGAGAGTCACGGTTGTCCATACATCATAATTTTCTTCATTCTTCTATAATATAGTGCATTTGTACCGAGCGAAAAAGAACAACTTTACTTTCATTTGCCCGTTTAATTACCAAAGCATTTTCGCTGTTATAATCTTTGTTACTCGGTTAAGTTAGGGGTTCTCAGCCATTTTTTTATCTATGGACCTCTTTGGTTACTATTTAAATCTGGCAGACCCGATAGCCATTCAATGTCTAAAAGCTAGTTTTATAGAAACTTCTTTCAAAATTCCTATTTTGTTTTTCACACATTAATATGTATAGGTTGAATTATGTAAAATGTTAGAGAAAGAAATTTAGCTGTTTCTTGCAATATATACATACATCTAAAGCAAAGTTTTTCAGGGGCGCTTAAAATACTATTGTGCATGTCCAGTTTTATTCGGTCACTTATTGTCTGTTTTTGTTTTGGTGTGTTTGATGACATTTTTATGTCGTTTCTACAGACTCTAGTATTTGGATAGTTTTTCAACTGAATATTGTGGTCGACTCTTCGAAGATCATTTTAAAGTTTATATATATATATATATATATATATATATAAACAAATAGTAAATAAGTATATGCATATATACGTACAGGTATGTGCGTACCGACATCCACCTGTATGTATAAGTGCATATCTGGGTACAA
>NC_068983.1:137774393-137776584 GCF_001194135.2 Octopus bimaculoides | reverse complement strand
CGTACAGGTATGTGCATACCGACATCCACCTATATGTATAGGTGCATATCTGGGTACAGGACATTGCAAACAAAACGTAGACGAGAAAACACACAAGCCACATAGAGAACATTCTACATCAGCTACCCCCGTTTTAACACCGGCGTTTCGAAGAGCTGGGCAGGACGCATCGATAAAACGGCTCTTCCCATGGACCGCAAATTAAATTTGTATACACAAATTAAATCTTGCCATGGAGGAATGTAGTGGCGGACAAAAAACAAGACAGGAAAACAAACAGAAAAGGCTTTACGGCCAGACGAGAAAAATTATTTGTGTATGAACGCTGTGAGGCGTACACAGTATAGAGTGTCTTCAAGCAATCTTCAAACTGCAGATTACTTGGAGACCTACGGAGCGTTATTAAAACTTGTCTAGATTACATTTCCAATGTATGAAACTATTAGTAGCTCGTGATTGTATACCGTGTGCATTAAATAATATTTATCTTTCACTAGATGGAGTACGCTTTTGTTAAGCTTAGTTTAATGGAGGAGTAAACTCTGTGTGTCTGTGTGTCTGTATGTCTGTGCGTGTGTGTGTGTGTGTGTGTGTGTGTGTGTGTGTGTGTGTGTGTGTGTGTGTGTGTGTGTGTGTGTGTGTGTGTGCGTGTGCGTGTGTGTGTGTATGTATAATGATCTTAAGGTGGTGTAGAGGCTGTATTAAGCAATCTCAGCCACATGGAAATTTGGGTTAAGCTTAATGATATTGTTACTTTCCAGAATATCAAATATCTTTCATCTCAGAACCCACTTAAATACTTTGATAAAATGAAAGGCGCAATCAGATGGTAGTTTACTGCAAATGATTTATTTCCCTTTTTAAAAATTATGATGATATATTGGTATAGGAAATATTCGGATTTTTAACTTACGTCTAGCGATTTTCTTGAGACATTAAGGAAATGGAAAACAAATTCTGTCCGATTCCTTGGGGAGAATTTATCAGCACCAACAGCTGAGTAATATTTAATTCAATTTATTGCTACTGTGATATTGGGTGTCTCAAAAGTTATGTCAGGGATGGTATTTTAAGGTTATTTTCAGTGATACTGCCTAAGTGAACGTCAGTGGAATTACTGAAGACAGGTCGTTATTGTTTCTGTAGAATTTTCGTAATTTTCTTGCACCATTGAGACATCAAAGCTGTTTTCATCAATCAGTTGGCCTATGCATGAAATATGTTTATTGGCAAAGGATTAGAATACTTTGGGGCTATATTTGATTTTCTCAATGGCCTACTCTTTTTCTGTAGCTCTTTGATTATTGATGATAGTTTTCATGCTGTTCTGGAGATATCTTTTTTTCAATTGAGCTTTATTAATTATGTCGATTGTGGGCGCTGCTGCTGGTTGTATTTTAGTTGATTAATGTTTTTCTTTAATCTCTTAACTTTTCTAATGATTTTCCTAATAACCTCTTGATTTTCTTTGATTTTTTTTTCTCAAAAAAAATGAACCCTAAGGAGGTCTCTTTGCTCTTGAGGGTCTATTTCTATTTTTGTAAAGATTTTTGTTGGAGCGTGGTTTGAACATATATTGATAACTATATCCTCAAATATCTGTCAGGTCGTTTTGATGTCAGAGGAAGTGTGTGTGTGAAAGAGCATTCAACAAGAGATAGGTCATGTTTAATTGCCCCCTAGTGCGATTTGTGCAAATCCATATTGTCAAATGTGTGTGCTGAGGTGAATGTTTTTGATTTAGTTTTGCAATGTTGAGAACTAAGATTACAGAAAACCAAGTGTCGTGATCCAGGGAGAAAGAGTTTTCTCAACTGAGTTGCTATGAATAGTTCGAGAGCGGTTGGTTAATATTAAGTCAAAAAAATTGTTATTGTGACGAGAAAAAAAATACCCATAAAATTATTCACGATGCATCTCTACTACTGCTATATCAGGGATTGAGATGCAATTCCCAGGTTTTAAAGTATTTAAGGAAGTTTGAAGCTGGTTATCGTTAAAATGCTTCCAGATGTTTGCATAAAGGATTTGATTTTTTAATTTAGATTTCAGTTTTATTTATGCTATATTCAAGTAATGGATTGTATATAGAATGCATCGCGTAAAAACACGTCACGTTAAGTGTATCTGTAGGCAAGCAGTCACAGACACACACACAGATAGATAGATAGATAGATAGAGAGAGAGAGAG
>NC_068983.1:137773911-137774383 GCF_001194135.2 Octopus bimaculoides | reverse complement strand
GAGAGAGAGAGAGAGAGAGAGAGACGTATATATATATAAACTTACTGTTAACAAAAGTCGCGATGCGTAGCTTTCAGTTATTCAATGAATGAAAAATGCATTAAATACTAAAAAATGTACACATAGGACAGACACAGAAGGACCCTAATTCTTCATCAGTCATTGACCGAAATACTAATACACTGGGTCTGTCTTATGTGTACGTTTTTCTAGTATTTAATGCATTTCATATTTATTGAGTAACTGAACGCCACGCATCCCGACTTTTGTTAACAGCAAGTTTTTTTATATATTTCTTGCGACTCTATCTTCTTTCTTTCTCTCTCGTCCTCATATTCCTTTTCTAGCATCCCAACTTCCTCTCTTCCTGTTTCTCGTCTTCTCACTCGTAATTGTAGACTTTCTCCCTTCCTTCTTTCCTTCCTTGTTGTCTCTGCCACTCTCTCTCTCTCTCTCTCTCTCTCTCTCTCTC
>NC_068983.1:137767855-137772923 GCF_001194135.2 Octopus bimaculoides | reverse complement strand
TCTCTCTCTCTCTCTCTCTCTCTCTCTCTCTTCCTCTTTCTCTCTCCCTTTATCTATGTATCTGTATATCTTTCCAAATATGTGTATGCATAATTGTATGTTCGTATGCTGTATGTATGCGGAACAGCTTTTCATTTAAACATCTTCTGTTAACTAAAACGACAATGTTCTAATTTCATCTTTTTATTAACATTTTCTCGTATCTATATATCAGCCCCTGAATTTATTTTTACCATCAATATTTAAATCTCATCTTCCAGACATAGAATGGCTTTAGCTTCTGTGCTACTCTTTATATAGCAGGCGCCCTATACATACTTTCTCACCATGGAGCGTTAGTGTTCCATGTCAACGAATTTGTAGTTGTGATGTGTATGTTTTACGTTAACTATAGGTTTGTGTTGCGTTGTTTCTATAGTTTCAATAATGAGTCTTCTAATGGAAGTATTTTCTGATGGAAATGTTTTCCAATGGAAGTTTTTTCCTATCTAGTTTTGGTTTATGGTGTGTAGTGTAATGGGTTGCAATTGTTTCTTGTTTTATATGGATAGTGAATCGAAATTCATAGTGAGAGAATGTTGTATTTGTTTGGTCAATATAACAGTTGGAATTGTAGAGTTTGCAACTTTCACTTTTACAGACAAATTTACAAATTATATTGATCATTCTAATTTTGTTCTCAAGTTTTCATGCCTTCTGTGTGTTGTTAATAAGGAGGTCTTTAATCATATTGCAATTTTATAATATATTGTTAAAGCCAACTTGTAGTTTGGTTTGACGCATTTTTTGTTTCCTCCTTTGATAAAATATGTGTTAGTGTGTTCATTCAGACAGAACACTTTTTCATAAATTCACAATGCATTTAAAACAAGAAACAATTGTAATACTTTCTACCATAAAACAAAGTAAGTTAACAAAACATAAACAGAAAATAGTTCCAGACTTTATAGAACGCTTCACATAGATAGAATACTGATTAGGGAAGCAATAGTAATATCGCAACGCAAACCTACGACTGGCTTACAACATACATACATTGCAGTTGCGAATACATTGATGTAGACCCCTAACCCATAAATGTTCAAGTTCTGACGAGAAAATATATATAAATATAAGGCGTCCATTTTAAAAAGAGTAGCACAGAAGCTAAAACAACTCCATATCTGAAAGAGAACCTGGAAACGTTGATAGTAAAAATGAATTTAGGGACTTTATTATTCCAAACGAACGATAAGGTTCTGATACGCAGATGTGAGAAAAATTTAATAAAAAAGATAAACTTAGAACATAGTCGTGTTTTCAATGCTTGCACGCACGTACAAATGTGTGTGTTAGTGTTTGTATATGTATGTGTGTGTGTATATATATGATCCTTCTTGTTATGATAAAGTATATTGTGTCAGTGAAGTAATTGAAGAACGCTATTCTAAGGTTTCACCACAGAGAAAATATTTTAACTGCAGTTATAACATTTTTATATGCATTTATTTCATTTATTTCATTTTCAACTTTAGGTTGAAACTTCCTGCGTTATCTTACTTTGCGAAATTTTTGACACATGTTCAAATATTTTCAACATAACACTTCAATATTTTTGTCTTTATTTTCGTTTTACTTTTCTCATTAATCCTAGAGCACAAATATATTTAAATGTAGAATGATGTACTATTTACATAAATGTGTGTGTATATGTGTATACGAGTATGTGCATGCGTATATATATTTATATATATATACATATATATGCATGTGTTCGTGTGTATTTGTGTGCGCATGTATGTGTGTACGTGTGTGTGCTTTCCCTTGCACGCCTGTTTCTCAATTACTATGAGAATAATATATATGCAACATGAAAGCTAAGATTATAGGAAACGAGTTAAAAAATGTCAAACGTCGTGCTGCTCAAACTTCGGAACGCGCAGAAATTTTTAAAAAGTCACAAAATAAAATATTTAAAGACAACAAGGCGAGTGTTATTACATAAATGAACAAAACTAATTAAAATAATTATTAACATGGCTTAAATAGATGAAACAGAGAAAATTCTATTTTGATAGGTTTTACCAAAATATTTTCAATCATTGATAATTGAAGAGAAAGGATAAATTTGATTCCTTGGAGAGGAGGCAGCCCAAATTCTCTGAGATTAGATGTGTGCGAGACCATTTCTTTTCTAAATTTTCCTGGAATTGTTATGCAAGAAACAAGTAAAAATAGATTTCTTATATATCAAGCAGAATAAGATTTTTCTAGATGAGAACTAATAATGAGTGATAAAAATATTCTCACCAGCATAGAAAAAAAAAGGAATGAAGAGGAACGAATGATAAAATTGCGTTACATTCAACAAGATAGAGGGAAAATCATCTTAAAATATTTCTTTCTTATAGTCAGGGTGTTTTGCATGAAAACAGCCATTACAGTTCAAAAAATTTGTTGACGTAATTAATTCGGTCTTATAAAAATAATTTCAAATTTTTAATTACTGGCATCCGTAAAATTGTTTTAAAACATTAAGTTTTTGAAGAAAAATTTAATCAGTAGGAACTAAAAACAACTAGATTTTCAGTGGGAGTCAACATTATTTTTGCATAATAAAAATGCTGTCATAAAAATAAACCGAGAAAAATAATTTTTCTCATTAAATAGTGAAAAATATCAAAATGTTTAACTTTTGTATGCTTTAAATCTGTATTTATAGTATCACACGGGTGTGATTGCAATTTAGTAGGAAAAATGAACTCAATACAGTGAAAAAAAGTAAAGTATTTATTAAAAGTCGACTGTGAGCTCACTACACATGTTTTGCATTCTCTATATATGGAGGGATGAATGGATGGATGGATATGTAGACATACATGCGTGATAAACTTATCCAGCACTTCCAAGATCATCTATGGCTACTGAACTTTGAAAATTTAGTGTAGGGCGATAATATTTTGAGAATTCGTCAACCGGTATATATTCGATGATTTTATGAGAGCCGGTGTAATCGTATCTAATGTGTGTGTGTGTGTGCGCGCGCGCGCGTGTGCATATATATTTATATATATATATATATATATATATATATATATATATGTATGTATGTATGTATACATATGCACGTATATATATACGTTACGTTTTGCAATATATTGCCAACTTGTTTACTTTATTCCTTAAGTTACAACTAAAGCAGCCTAGTATTCCAAGTTGAGACCATCATTTTTTCACCATCTGAAGCTAGCTTTCTATCAGTTCGTTCCGGACGGTCGAACCATCGAAGCCAGCCTATACTCTGAACAACTGGAGCGGGCGTATGCTATTGTGCAGCAAAAAATACCCGGCACTGGTTAAAAGAAAGCGAGCTCTTCTGCAGCAAGATAACAGATGAGCTCATATTGCTCAAACGACCAGGAATAAACTCCAGAAACTTGAGGGAATGGAACTAATGCCACAGCCAGCATATAGTCCGGACCTAGCTACCTCAGATTATTACTTGTTCAGATTCATGGCTCGCTTTTTGCGCCCGCGACACTTCATTAACCAAGAGGTGGAAACTTCAGTGAAAGAATTCTTCGCCTCGAAGAACACGAACTGGTATAAGCGTGAAGAACTGGAACAAAGGTCGTTTCAGATGGTGCAACGGCTTCTATTTTGAATGCTACTCTGTTTTTGCTGTAACTTGATGAATAAAGCAAATAAGTTACCAAAATATTGCAAAACTTTTGACTCAACACGATATACATATATATATATATATATATATATATATATATATATATATATATATATATATATATATATATATATATACTCTTTACTCTTTACTCTTTTACTTGTTTCAGTCATTTGATTGCGGCCATGCTGGAGCACCACCTTTAGTCGAGCAAATCGACCCCAGGACTTATTCTTTGTATGCCTAGTACTTATTCTATCGGTCTCTTTTGCCGAACCGCTAAGTTGTGGAGACCTAAACACACCACCATCGGTTGTCAAGAGATGTTGGACACAGACACACAAACATATACACACACATACACACAAATATATATATATATACATATATACGACGGGCTTCTTTCAGTTTCCGTCTACCAAATCCACTCACAAGGCTTTAGTTGGCCCGAGGCTATAGTAGAAGACACTTGCCCAAGGTGCCACGCTGTGGGAATGAACCCGGAACCATGTGGTTGGTAAGCAAGCTACTTACCACACAGCCACTCAGATAGATAGATAGATAGATAGATAGATAGATAGATAGATAGATAGATAGATAGATAGATAGATAGATAGATAGATATTATAAATATATACACTGCGTCGCACGTTAGTAGGCAAATCAACCATCTCTCAATAAATAAATTTATATTCGTTCAAAACCAGTTGTTTTCCCACTGACTGTTGGCAACGCCTATCTGCACACATTCTGTTAAAATAAATCGGATCTGTGCAAACGAAAACAAACGGCGGCCATTATCGGGTAGCCGCAACATTTCTGGTGTCCCAAATTATTACACAGGTGCCATATTTGAGTGTCATTATGGGTCAGAAATGTGATCGTACCACCAATGAGAAATCTACCATCAAGTCAGAGCTTGGAAAAGGAAAAACAACCATAGAAATATCAAAATTACTGGGAAGAGATCACCGAACAGTGAAGTCTCCTATTTCTGTCTAGTCGAGGGTAGATAAAGGTAAGTCGAGAGTTGCTTCGAATCACACTTTATCCCATGTGAAAAGAGAAGTTTGATTTGCCTAATAATGTGGGACACAGTATATATATGGGAGAATTTAGGAAAAAAACAACAACAGACGAGGACAGGTGGTGTAAACAACAAAAGGATGTATTAGTTTAACGCTCAGGAATAGAGAAAGACTTTAACGTTTCGAGCTACGCTCTTCAACAGAAAGAAATAAGGAGAAAAACAAGGAGAAATAAATTTTAAGTGTCGTGGTCAGCGATCTATCATGGCGACTGCCGGACAGAAAGTTCACACAGGAGAGCTAAGAAAAACGGGAGATAGGTGAAGGATAGTAAAGGAAAATATAAAAAAATAATAAAAGTAATAAAGGAGGTTTACAT
>NC_068983.1:137764062-137767533 GCF_001194135.2 Octopus bimaculoides | reverse complement strand
TATATATATATATATATATATATATATATATATATATGTATATACATACATGGGTTGGCAGGCAGATGTACGCACACACATACACTCACACACAAAAACAGACACACACTTTCTATACATATTTCTATATATCTCTCCCTATCTTTCTATCACTCAAATCTTTATTTATGTAAATATATGTGTGTATGACCTATATTGAACTCCATCCATTTTCTCCATTGACTACTCCTTGGGTGGGACCGTGAAAGGTAAAGTCGTCAGGGACCGTTTCCTTTAAGTACCTAGCAGAAGGAACCGTCATTAGACTTTCCGCCTGGATTACCAAGCGTGACCAATTTCATTTTTGGTCTACCTGCTACGCCTTCTGGAGGTTGGCTCGCATTGAAGAATCCGTCTTGTGATCCTTTTCTGTGACATTCAAATTGTGTACATAATATCAAAGCAGAGACCTCTCAATGCAGAGAAGTAACGACTCGACCTGGAGAGACTCCTTGTCTTTCAAGTAATGTTACCCCAGAGATCCTTCGAAGGATCCCTATTCGTTTGCTTATATTCGTGATCGTACTCTTCGCGTCCTCTTCGCGTCATTACTCAACATTCTTGACCATAGGTGAGGATAGGCACGAAACCTGAACTGAAAATAGCGATTTGGCTTCTTTTTCTTTTTTTTTTACTAACCTCTCCTCTTCTGTTGAACTCTCAGACCAATATATTTTCCAGTATTTTATCTATTTATGTACGTTAGAATCAATATATCTCCCTCCTTTTTTATATCCCTAATTTTGTGCTTTTATACCTATATCCTATTTGCTCATATATTATCTCCATACTTTTACGGATATGTGTGCGTTTGTGTGTGTGAGTGTATGTTTGCGTACATCTGCCTGCCAACCCACTTGCCTTCCGTCATAGCTTACAGCCTACCAACCTATCAACCTATCTATTTATATTCTCAAAAGATAAACAGTATTATCTCGAAGCTGCAACTATAATTAAAGCTATAAAATTATTGCTGTCCTTGCTTTTGTAAACTGCGTGTCTTTACCCTTTATATTTTACAACCGGCCATCTTCAGGTGAGAAATCTTACACTATTCAAAAGCGACAGTGGCTCAGAGAAAATTCATTGTCTGATAGATAGCCTTCTTCGTTTTCATGCTATCTTTTATTCTTCTTCCACTTTTTGTCTTTCCTTTTCTAAGTTCTCTTTATCACCTTACGTTTTCTCGATCATCTCCGTTCACATAGTGTTGTTGCTGTTGTTTGCATTGGTGTTAGTTTTGGAAGTGTTTTTGTTGTTGGTGGTGTTAGTGTTATTTGAGTTGATAGTGCTAGGATTTCTAGTAGTGTTGAGGGTGTTAGAGGTAATTATATTGATAGTATTGTTCGTAATAATGGTGGAGGTTGTTGTGGTGGTGGTGTTCGCGATGTTGGTAGTATTGGTGCTTTTCTTGCCTCTCTAATCGATTCATTCTACAAACACCATCGATTCCTTTGCAGTATGCCGTGTTTTCTTTACTTTCTTCTTTCAGTCTCTATTCAGACCGATCTTTCTAGAATCTCGTGACACATTCTCTTTCGCTTTTCTTTCTTTTTCTTTTCTTATCGTTTTTTTTTTCTCTTACTTAATCAATAGAGGATAGTTCGCCTTTTGCTTGTTCTTGCTGGTTACAGTAAAATTGTAAAGTGGTGAAATTGGCAAAATCGTTATAGCGTTAGATAGAATGCCTTGCGGTATTCGTTCCGACTTATGTAACTCTGATTTCAAATCCCTCTGAGATCAGCTTTGCTTTACATTCATCCTTTCGATCTTTCCCTACAAATTTTCTCTCTCTCTCTCTCTCTCTCTCTCTCTCTCTCTCTCTCTCTCTCTCTTGTAAGTCAACAGTTCTTGTCTCACTGCGCCATGCTTATTGGGCTTGAGAATTAAGCTAAGAGTACACGTGCCCTGATATACTCAACCATTTATATGTTAATTTCACGACTAGGAATTCTGTAGATCAAGCAAGCGCATCGTCGAGACCGACGTAGAATCTAGTATTAACCCTTTAACGTTGAAACCGGCCATGTCTGGCCCAAATATTCTACTTGTTTCATGTTCAAACTGACCAGATCCTACCTCTCACATCTACCCAACAATGTAATTCTAAAAATAAGCAATCTCTTATCGAACTCTCAAAGCTACAAGATAATATATGATTAATTCAAAACAGGGTGAATAAACACACATTACATGTGACAGAATAACCTGAATGCTAAAGGCTCACAGTTGTTAGTGTTGCAATACATACCTGGTAACTAGTGTAGCTGTTATAACTGGTGATGCCTAATTCCAGTCAGCCCTGAACAAGCAAATCTACATTACGTAGTAGTCGGTCAAACGACTAGGAGCAATTAACAGTCAGTGTTCCAGTTATACTATGCTTTCGTCTAATTGAAGACTATACTATGTATAATGGTTTATCATATGAGGGTGCAGTGCTCTTACTTAAATGTATTATCTTCTCTACTAATCACTTTAAACCAGTAATATTATGTTAATATCTCTGGTCGTTACCATTGGATTCCTCTTGAACATGTTTTGTGAAGTCGTCTTGTAGACAGACGTGCTGTGCACAAACTCTACCTGTGATTGAGCAGGCCTTCTATGATGAAAAGCATTTCAACTATGACCGTCTTGCCTGTTATTCAGAGTTTCTAGGACAATATCTTGTATATCTTTGGTGTCTTACGATGGAAAGCGTACGATCTGAGGGAGATTTGACGGCAATTATCTAAAGACTCTCTAGTCGTTCAAACAATATAATTGTAAATTATGACGGTAGCCTTAATAAAGCGTATGAAATGGCCTTGGTGGTGCTGGTGTTGCTGGTGCTGCTACTGCTGCTGCTGCCAGTACTACTGGTGCTAGTATGGGTGATAGTGTTCCTTAAGACAAAGAATTTTAATCAAATACCAAAAGACGTGACGAGGATAATGGCAAAAGAAAATATTGGGGAGCACATCGACATTAATGGGAATTCATGTTTAATGTCAGTACAATAAAAAAAACCCGCATCGGACTTTGAAGAAATCCCCGATCGATTGGTAATCGGGGATGAAGCTATTTTAAAAATACAGGTCGAGGGGAGGAAGCCGCGCTGCTACAAGTGCGTCAAATAAGAGCAAAGTGCGGTGCCTCAAAAACAAGGATGACGATGATCCCCCTACCCCCTTGACTGCACCTCTCCTGCCTACGGATTACGCTGTACCTATCTATATATATATATATATAAATTGTAAATCCAAAACAAAAAAATAACAACAAAACTACAAAGGATTCCGCGGTACACGTGTTTCAAGCTCTACATGTGTATAATATAATATAATATAATATAACATGATATAATATGTGTATAATCTACAATGTAAAGCTATCCTCAGCCGCAAAATTATCTCTCTCCCAGGAAATTATACCATCTCGACGTTGAAG
>NC_068983.1:137760201-137763778 GCF_001194135.2 Octopus bimaculoides | reverse complement strand
TACATACATACATACATTGTTGTTGTTAGCACTCCGTCGCTTACGACGTCGAGGGTTCCAGTTGATCCGATCAACGGAACAGCCTGCTCGTGAAATTAACGTGCAAGTGGCTGAGCACTCCACAGACACGTGTACCCCTAACGTAGTTCTCGGGGATATTCAGCGTGACACAGTGTGACAGGGCACAAAAGAAACAGGAAGTAAGAGTGAGAGAACGTTGTGGTGAAAGAGTATAGCAGAGGTCGCCGCCATCCCCTTCCGGAGCCTCGTGGAGCTTTAGGTAGTTTCGCTCAATAAACACCCACAACGCCCGGTCTGGGAATTGAAACCGCGATCCTATGACCGCGAGTCCACTGCTCTAACCACTGGGCCATTGCGCCTCCACACTTACATACATACATACATACATACATACATACATACATACATACATACATACATATATGATGGACTCTCCCGGCAAAGACGATGTATGAGCGTTCAATGATTTGTTTATAGTGTTCAAATGTTCATGCTGCACTTTAGCGCACTCTCCATCAAATTGATGTTGTCTGAACAAGTGCAGTGTCCCACGCGTCAGGTGTCGAAGTGATCGCGGAGCAACGTAAGATTAAGTGTTTTGCTCAAGAACGCAACGCACCACCCGATCTAGGAATTGAAATCACGATCGCTAGAGTGTGAAAACAATACTCTAGCCACTAAGCCATGTGCCCTCATACACACATACACACACACACACACACACACACACACACACGCTCACACACACACACACACACACACACACACACACACACACACACATACACACATACACGTATATATATCCCGCACATAAGAAAGACAGTGACTAATGCAAATGGAAAACTACTACAAAATGCTGACAGTGAGGTTAGAAAAATATTTTAAAAGAAGCAAATAAAATAAGGACAAAATACAAACTGGAAATTAAATTCACTGAAGGAAAAGATTTTGATAAGTTCTAATAGAAAACTTTAAAAGGAAAAGAAAAAATCAAAATGTTCCTAAATTTACTGACAACTGGGCAGAAAATAGCTTTATGATCAATGCCTCGCAAGACTACTACAGAAAAAATGTAAATCTGAGTGAACAGCAACAATGGTTAAAATGTTTTGGGATAAAAACAGAAACAGAACGTCTGTTTTATCTACACGGGACCAATACCTAACCAGGAACCATGCAAAAATAAAATAGTGGAAGAAAATGCTAACATCAATGAGAAGAGTTATCACATTAATTCAAGCTGTGTATATCCACAGACATACCCGAGTCAGCAGTTATATCCATCGGACAACATACCATTTGACTCGAACACAAAATAAGAAGTGTACGAAATACGGCACATAAAATTTATCTGTACAGACTGACAAAGATATCAGGACAAACCGTCCGGATATAATTATCAAGAAATGAAACAAAGATGGTCGTACTCTGATGATTCGATTCTTTGAATCCCAAATATTAACCTGGAGGGAGGTGGGGAGAAACTGTTGAAGGATCTTAAACTCAAAATAAGCAGGGTGTGGGGCATGAAATCTGAAATAGTACATAAAATAACTGAAAAAATTAAGTATGATAAAAATCTGTATTAACAAAGGCATACAAGAAAACTCAGGGCCCGCAATGTTACATCCAGTTCAAAAGACCATCCTGCTTGGCGCAGACCACATCCTATAAGAGACACTTTCAACTCACTAGGATAACTTAAACAGTATGCCAATTGCATATAGCACATACTCTAAACAACAATCACCCCTATAAATTAATGCAACGCATACTCTACGGAATTACCACCGAACAACGTAACACAAAATATACTTTAAGTAATCACCAATCAATAACTTAACATTTACGAGTATAATTGATCTCTACGACATTATAACACCAACAACTCAGGTAATTCATATTCTTCACAGTTGTCAATAACACAACCCATACAGCATATACTCAGATTCACTGCCCAACACTAAAATAACACTAATCACACAGCAACAACGGAACCCAAGTAGTAACCCAACAAAAACAACTCACATTGCACGTTTTCTACGTAACACAGGAAACACTATAACAACATCAGAAACAACGAAACGAATCCCACTACAGAGCGAAAGCGATATAGTATGCAAGCAGAATTATATTTCCTCAAAAGACAATGATGCGCAGATCTCAGGAACACGAAGTCTCACCTGGTAATGCAGCAGAAACTCGCATGAATCAATTCAAAAGATGATGACAACGACGACTACGACAACTACACCAGCAACAACGATAACGATGGTGTTGGTAAAGATGATGATGATCGTAATTATGCTCATGATGATGATAATCATGCTCATGATGATGACGATGATATAAATATTCGTGGATATAAATATAAACATTTATCTAGGAATGTAACAAGACATTTTGCAATGAAAATTTCCAATTTTAGTTGCAAGTTATTAAAGTTTATTCAAAATATGTACCACAATAACATTTATGACAAACTTTCATTGCATTTCGAAAGCTATACCGGAACTTTCGATATAAAATCTGACTAAATTACTTGGAATACGTTTAGAAATTGCATCAATTTCAAGAAAAGAAAGCTGTCAGCAAATGTACATTACTTTCCAGAGCAATATTTACAAATTCAACCACTATTAATCATTCGAAAAGAATAGAATGAGACAAAATTCAATAAACTGGTTTCCTGAATGAATTTCTCACTGATATCGTGTAAAGTTTAACGAAAGAATTATTTTCTGTCTCCCTCACTGATATCGTGTAAAGTTTAACGAAAGAATTATTTTCTGTCTCCCTCACCAACGTCTCTGTTTTTTGGTTTTTTTTAAATGTGTCTTGAAAGATTTTTATCAAAATTCCTTCAAATCAACAGGGCCAAGTTCTTCTATTCCGTTCAATTTCTTAAAGATAAAGGTTATTGATATTGCTGACGAATTCAATCATTCAGCGTGTAATTTTTAGCAATCTTGTCTTATTGCTTAGAGATGTAAAAATATAGGGCATATACAACTACATCACATTGCTACATTGCTACCTGGGAATATTGTAATATCATCATTCATTTATATGTTTGTTTGTGAATAATATATATTGTATACATGTATTCATGAATGTAACAACGCATTATGTGTGTGTGTGTGTGTGTGCGTGTGTGTGTGTGTGAGTGTGTGTGTGTGTACATGTGTGTGACTATACATTATATGTGTGCGTTTGTGTAAACATGTCTATGTATGTGTGGACATAGAACGCAACCCCTATTATCACCACTACTACAACAATTATCAGTAACACTAACATTACTGCCAACAATACTAATATTTCTACTACTACTACTACTACTACTACTACTACTACTACTACTACTACTACTATTGTCATCACCGCTGATGTCACTACCTGGTCGCTACAGTAACACAAATATCAATAAAAGATACAAAAAGGTACTTATAAGTTGCGCCTATACAATAATCTGCAAACAGCCAAATAGTTAGAGCGACTATCAATGACTGAATCTTGAGTTCAAATGAAGACGCTGATAGCACCTGCATAA
>NC_068983.1:137751081-137759378 GCF_001194135.2 Octopus bimaculoides | reverse complement strand
TATATATATATATATTTATATATATAGGCGTATATGTAGCTTGCTATTGCAAGCATTTTATTAAAAATATGAAAATCATGCAAGTATATGGTGTATTATGAGGATTTATAGAACACAGTCCTATACAGACTCAACAAAACAATTAAAGATGAAGAAGAGAAGATGTTAAAAGTTTGATAACTTTTTAATCCATGCGTACGATTGTTTCAAATGGTAACACCAACTTGTAAGAAACATGGAAGAGATTAAATTAATTATAATTAATTTAATTATATATATCTTATTAAATATATCTTATATAAGATATTATTATAAATATCTTATATAATAAAAATGAGTATCTGTGTGCGTGCGTGTGTGTGTGCGTGCCTGTTTGCCTGTCTATTAAAAGCTAATTTTTGTGTAAAATTTCATGACGAAGACAATGCTTGCCAGACGAAGACAGCTCTATCATCTACATGGAGCTTACCAGCCATTTCTTATTTATGTTCAATATCTCAGTGAATAACTTTCAATATTCATAGTACAATTTTGGCACCTTTTTCTCAAACCAGTTGACGACGGGTATTTCTGCTAGTATCTATATATTTATGCGCAAATATTCATCGTCTGAAAGTTTCCATTCTTTGCTTTCTCTCGTTTTGTATGTATACATATATACATATTTTTGTATTTCATAGCCAAGGTATTATGTCTAATAAATTTAATTTGTTTATCTGCATAATTGCCTCTGTGTGTGTGTGTGTGTGTCCATATATATATACACAAACATGCATGCATACATACATGTAAACACACTGTGATCTGAACTGAATTAGAGTGAAATTCTGCGAAGGTATTATTGAGAATTGTATACAAAGAGAGAGATAGACGCCTAAAATAGTCCAAACATATATCGTGACTGGCAATACTGATGAAAAAGAAAGTATAGGATATATAAATACAATTATAGGGGGTTCGTTAGTTTATAGAATAAAACAGTGACATATAGGATGTGCCTTAATTGGTGATGGATGGGGGTGAAGCAAATATGGATTTTTTTGTGGCGATGATTAATTTCTCATTGCCCTCGTAGGACAAAGATTTGTGAGCAACCACATACATGATATGCAGGAATTATTTTTACTTTTGAGATGATAATTCATTTTTATCTATAGTTTACGAAAGGTACGTAATAAAACTGTTCTATACTTTTGCGATGAGGAATTCTGTACATCATTTACATTAGACGGTTATGTGCCCTCGTCTTGTTTGTCGTTACCACAACGTTTCGGCTGATTTACTCTTCAGCCTTCATCAGGTGTCCTGGTATGATTTGGAACCCAACCTGGGTTCTCATTCCTAAGGTATTTTTTTGCAGATGTCATTATTATTATTTTTATTATCCGTCTATATATCCGTCTAATGTAAATAATGTAAATAATGTATGTAATAAAAGAAATATTTTATTCATTCCATCGAGTTCTCTTTATTTTCTCGTTCATATTTTATCGTGTATTTTTCTTTGTTACAAAAATTATAAGTATATTAGGTTAAAATAAAATATTGCTTAACACGTTTTATATTTGAGAAAAATTCTCACACAAAAAGAATATAATTCACACTTCCCTTAAAAATTCATGATTCTTTTTAGAAAATGTTAAATTGCAAGTAGCAAAATAAAAATAACTAAGTTCATTAAACTGTACGAACATTTGACAGTCAGGAATGGTGTATATACTTCGCATTTTCCAATTTTTTCAATGCTTGTATCCTTTCTAAACCGTTGTGGGCTTTTTATGCGCATAAGCATATCCAAGTGACTTTCTTGTAATCTGTTTCTAGATTTTGATTTAATTGTACTCATCAGATTGAATAATCTACACACAGTCCGCACTTGATACTTGAATAGTTGTATATCAAAGAGCTGATAGATAGCATTACAATTCTGTTTTTGCACTAAATGCTACAAGAGATCTTTTGTGAAGGGTATATAATATTTAAAACCATTTATTGACTATAGGTACAAAGATGTTTTCCTCATCAGAATTTATGATCTCTTTGTATTTTTTATGATGTTTTGCTCTATAAAATGCTGTCGGTGCCAAAATCATTAGTGACTTCTAACATAAAAGAAGGAAAATCTACCCTTCAAGTTCACTTGTATAAAATCATGTCTCCAAATGTTCACAAAAGAAGGAAAGAAATGTTAAAATGTCCTTTGTCTTCTGTGCAGAATGCAATAATATTTTGAGCTGTGTTACTTTGGAAAACAATTGTCTCAAGATACTGTTTTTTAATATCCGATAATTCTTTTGTTTCTTTAGCAGTAGGCCTTCAATAGTGGTTAAACTGCTTTTTGACATATGCAAGGTTCAGCTGACTCATCAAAAATATCATTTATTGTGAACGTGACATTTCCTAATGTATCCTCAGACGGCAGTATTTAATGATTGGATTATTATTTTTATTTACTTCAATTTCAAAGTAATTCAGAAAGATTCCATAATTTTGTACAAGCACTTTGAAAGTGATATGTCTTCATAACCACTGCACCTCATTGAGTGCACAAAATGGCAAAGTTTCATATACCATAACATTGCCTATTCCTTCAAGTTTGATATTTCGAACTTTTGGTATACATAAAACTGTATAGATTGTCTTGAGTAAAGTTTCTATTTCTGTCACTTTTAGAAGAGTATTCCAAGCAGCAGTGTTGCTCTTTTAAATAAGGAACAATATATTTCACCTGAAGTAAATATTTTTTTTTATCCGGCTGATTGGCCTTATAGAAATTTTTGCACGCTTTATAATCATTTCTTCGTTGCAAGAATCCACTTTAAATTTTCTCCAATTGGTTATATAGTTTTCAGTGGCTATTTTCCTCAATTTGAAATAAAGGATAAGCATTTTACTAACAGAACTATCCGTACTTTCATCAAAGATTAATGTATGTTATTTTGATTGTCGAATTTCCAACGTCATATCTGAATGGATAATGCCATTCTACAAGCTGAAATGCATAGTTTTTACTACGCCAATCTATTGGCAAGGGTACGTATTCGGCCATATGATCCTGTATATATATTGTACAGAGTTCATTGAAGCGTATATTTGTATTGCGAATAACATAATGTCACTGAGACTTTATTTCATTTGCCTTGGAAGCCTTTATTTCTTTCACTTCTGTTCTCTCTTTATGTGAAATACCCTCAAAAAGTACTTATAATGGTTGAATAATCCTGTTTCTAAGAATTTCGATAGCAGAAATATGTTGCTTCTGAGATAAATGCCTTTTCAACTAATCTAATTTCCACCCCTCACTGTATGTTGTTTTGTCAGTAGTAAACACGTTAGAGACTTTTGCTTCACTACAAATTTGACAGATTAACCTTGACTTCATTGTATTGGAAGATTTCTTTCAATTGAATTACTGTACGATTCCTTGATTTTAGTGTTTCTGCTTCTACTTTTGTGTTAAGCCAATCATCTTAAATTGAAAACAGGACATTTTGAGGCTGTACTTGTGTTACATTCTGGTTTTTGCTTTACCATCATAATGATTTATTATTATATCTATCTTTGTTATTTTTATATTGGAAAGAAGAAATATATTAATTATATTTATTATAGTTGTTAACAATTATGTTTGTTAAAAAAATTAACACAAAAATTTGACTAATGAAGTTTATAGTGATAAATTTGATTAATCTTAGCCAGTTACAAAGTTAATTAGGAAAGTCAATATAATTCCCACCATTTTTATTCATTATCAATTATTGGCTTCTGCTATTATGCATCTCACGGTCAGCTAGCATGCACCATCTCTTATGAAATCGAATTGAGACTGCTGTTCTCGGTTATCCAAGTGGTCCAACAGGACATTTCAGGGAAGTGGGCAATACTTTATAATAGATAGATATTTAGCCAGAGCGTATTGTGAAGCCAGGCACTCTGGAGATATCTGGCAAAAGTGAGAACGACGAATGAAATAAAATAAAAAATTTAATTTATTCTGAGATGTTATTTGTCTGCATTTTTAGCAGGCTGAGGCACTACGCGTGTGTGTGTGTGTGTGTGTGTGTGCACGTACGAATGTATATGTGTGCATACATACATGCATAACTGCATGCGTACATACATTTGAAATACTTTTGCAATAAAGGATCAAGTAATAACTACAAAATACCTGATGTACAACAAGGACAAGGAATCGGGTAAACTCCAGATATGACAACTGAAGTAGGCTCTATGGAATAATACTAAGGATATCAACCACACCATAAGTAGCTGCTCGATAATAGTCTCATGGTACTACTGGTCCATGAGACATGATTTCAGGATTTGAAAATTATATAATGCATGGAAAGGACGATTCTGAGGAAACAAATATAAGAAGAGATGTGGAGGGCATAATCACACATAATTGGAGAGAACACTGATGATACTTGTCAAGACTTCATTAAGAAGCGACCGCAACACGCCAAGCATAATGATCTGGTGCAGAGAAAACTTTTTTCACAATAGTTGAAATCAGTTGCCCAGCAGATGTCAACATGATGTTGAAGATTAATGAAAAAGAAAACATCTATACCAGTCTGATGAGAAATGTGCTGTTTCACCATTCGGATTATAACTTTAGATTTATACGAATAATTATTTGAGCAGTTGGCTACGTGACTAACTGCTTGGTTAGATAATAAAATTTTGCCTGAACATACAATTTACTATCTCTCTCTTTATCACCTCCCCATATCTGAGTGTTCTACATTCCTCGCCTGCTCTTCTGTGTAATTTCAAATTCACAAAACCAGAAAGAACACAATCAGACGATTACAGCTTCAAGTTGTCAATGGTAGTCAGAGAATGTAAAACATTCATGTGCACATACATATGTGTGTGTGTGTGTGTGTGTGTGTGTGTGTGTGTGTGTGTGTGTGTGTGTGTGTGTGTGTGTGTGTGTGTGTGTGTGTGTGTGTACATACACACGAGTGGTGTGCTGAAAAGTTCCTGGCTTTAAGCAGAAGAAAATACAAGAGGATCAGTTAATTATGATTTTATACAACATATTCCCCTCTCAGATTCATACACTTGCAACTGTCCTTCAGTTTTTCTAAGCCTTATAAAAGAACTCGGAAGGTTGGGCCTCCAGCCAGACCTTTCGCGACACCCTTAAAGCCAGAAGCTTTTCATCACCCCTTCGTCAATATAAAAACTGGCACTTCGTCAATTACGACGACGAGGGTTCCAATTGATCCGATCAGCAGAACAGCCAACTAGTGAAATTAACGTGCAAGTGGCTGAGCACTCTACATACACGCGTACCCTTACGGTAATTTTCAAGAAGATTCAGCGTGACACTGGATGTGACACCGCTGGCCCTTTGAAATACAAGTACTACTCATTTTTTCCAGTTGAGTAAACTGGAGCAACGTGAGATAAAGCATTTTGCTCAGACACGACGCGCTGCCGGTAATCGAACTCATAACCTTACAATCGGAAGACGGATGCTCTAATGACTTAGACACGCGCCTTCACCGCGTATATATATGCATACATACATATGTAGTAGTAGTAGTAGTAGTAGTAGTAGTAGTAGTAGTAGTAGTAGTAGTAGTAGTAGTACTGAAGATGAGAAACCTAATGCAGAAGTTAGAAATTTCTGGAGTAATATTTGGGATAAACCAGTCAATCATAATGGAGATGCAGTATGGTTTAAAAAAGTGAAGGAAGAAGTAGTGAATGAGAAATAGCCAAATCTAAGACTAACTAGTGCATTAATGAGTAAAGTGTTAGGAAAATGCCGAATTGGAAGGGCCCAGGACCAGATTTAGTTCAAGGGTACTGGTTAAAGAAATTTAGTAATTTACATAGGAGGCTGAGGATCGCTTCAGGATCGCCTTAATTGAGGAATAATACCAGATCGGATGACTAGAGGGAGAACAATACTACTTATGAAAGATAAAAGCTAGGGTGTTACAGCCAGCAATTATAGATCAATCACTTGCTTACCATTAGAGTAGACCAATCACTTCCTAACCATTAGTGTAGAAGCTGTTAACAGGAATGCTTTCAGAAAGCATTTACGAACACCTTGACAACCAGAATTTACTGCCAGAAGAACAGAAAGTTGCAGGAAGAAGGCTAGAGGAACGCATGATCTATTATACATAGACAAAGCAGTTCTAAATGAAGTAAAAACTAGAAAGAAAAATCTAACAATAGCATGGATAGATTATAAGGAAGCCTATGACATGATCCTACACTCATTGATAAGTGAATGCTTGAGTATATTCAGTATAGCAGACAATAAGGGAAGTAATTAGCTTTAGCATGAAGAAATGGAAAGTAGACCTCTATTCAGGTGACATACTGTTAGAGAAAGTTAATATTAAGAGAGGAATTTTCCAAGGTGACTCGTTATCCCTTTTAATATTTGTCTTATGTTTGATGCCCTTCAGTTTAGTTTTAAGAAAGGCACAGGCAGGGTATCAGTTCAGAAATAATAAGGGAAAAATTAACCATTTGCTCTACATGGTTGATTTGAAGCTTTTTAGCAAGAATGAAAAAGAGATATATTTCTTAATATAGACTGTAAGACTCTTCAGCAAAGATATAGGCATGGAATTTGGCATAGATAAGTGTGCAATATTAGTCATGAGAAGGGGACAGGTAGTCAACAGGGAAGGCACCCAATTACCAGATGGTCAGACATTAAAATCATTGAAAGGAGAGAGCTATAAGTATCTAGGAGTATTAGAATCTGGCATAGTACTAACTATAGAAATAAAAACGAAAATTGAGGAGTACATCAGAAAGGTGAGGAAGCTAATGAAGTCAAAGCTAAATGCTCCGAATCTAGGGAAGGCTGTAAATACTTGGGCAATATCATTACTTAGATACTCAGCAGCTTTTGTAGATTGAAGGAAAATTAAATTAGCAAAGCTAGACAGAAGAACTAGAAGGAATTCAACATGAATGGAGGCCTCCACCCAAGGACAGGAGTAGCAAGATTATACCTACCTAGAAAAGAAGGTGAAGAGGGTTAATATCAGTAGAAGACTGCGTGGAGCTAGCTAGAGTAGATATAGACTCCTATGTAGGTAATAGTGAAGACAGTTTGTTAAAAGCTGCTAGAGTCACAGCAAAACATAGGGAAACCAAAAACCCAAACGAAGTTAAAACCAGAAAATAGGAAAGAACTTATCTGACTGGCAGGAGAAGGCTTTGCATGGTAGATTCTCAAAGATAGTTGCAGCAAATAGTAGAAGTGAGACATGGTTATGGTTGCAGAAAGGAAGGCTGAAAAGGGAGACAGGAAATTTGTTAGTAGCAGCACAAGATCGAGGATTAAGGATTAATTGGATAAAGGCCAAGATAGACAAGAATCAAGTAGATTCCCAATGTAGGTTATGGCAAATCAAAAGAGGAAAGTGTTACTTATATAGAAAGTGAATGTAGCATGCTGGCACAGAAAGAATACAAGAAAAGACACGACAACCTAGGCAGAGTAATCCACTGGGAGATATGTAGAAAGCTAGGATTTGAACATACTGATAAATGGTATGAACATGAACCTAGTAAAGTACTAGAAAGTAAGAAATATAAGATGTTGTGGGACTTTAACATTCAGACTGACAGAGTAATAGAAGCTAGAAGGCCTGATTTAGTAGTAGTAGATAAAGAGAATAGCAAGTGCCAGATAATTGACTTTACAGTTCCAAATTATGAAAAAATCAATATGAGAGTATACAAAAAATAGCAAAGTATCAAGACCTAGCCATTGAATTACAGAGCGGGTAAAATGTATCCCAGTTGTTATAGGTGCATTGGGAACGATCCCTAAAAATTTGAACAGATGAATAGAGTAAATAGGCATAAAACCCAGTTTAGTACAGCTCCAGAAAACAATGCTATTAGGAACAACAAGGATACTTACGAGGGTTCTTAGCATCTTAGGTTACTTGTTGTAGCCCGATGTTAGGATTTTTTTCTTTTCCAACAGTCTAATCTATGAATAATAATAATAATAATAATAATAATAATAATAAACATATAATGAAAAGAAACATAACAAGTAACTGTAGAATTTGTGGAGATGGACAAGAAACAATAAATCATATTATCTCTGGCTGCCCAGTCCTGGCTAAGAAGGAATATATTCACAGACACGACAGAACAGGGCCCTATATACACTGGAAGCTATGCCAACACTATGGAATAACAACAGAAAAAAGATGGTATAAACACACGCCAGAAAAGGTCACAGAAAACGAGAAAGCAACCATACTCTGGGATATGCCAATACACACAGATAG
>NC_068983.1:137746880-137750446 GCF_001194135.2 Octopus bimaculoides | reverse complement strand
AGAAGAAGAAGAAGAAGAAGAAGAAGAAGAAGAAGAAGAAGAAGAAGAAGAAGAAGAAGAAGAAGAAGAAGAAGAAGAAGAAGAAGAAGAAGAATGATTTCTTTATTGGCCACAAGGACTGAACACAAAACAAATAGGGACAATACAATACAAGGGACATGTCGGGTGTTGAAAAATGCTGTGCATACAATAAGTAACAAACCAATTAACAAATCAATTAATAAAAATTCCACAAGAAGGGGGAGTTCTCCACAGGGACAACCGAGGAACCCCACACGTTTTGGTTATCTCGATTGCTAAATGTCACTAAGAAGGTGCCTCACTCCTTCTCAAATTCTCCGGTTTACAAACGGATGTTCAGAGCAGGTACACTCATACGGGCCATCGTCGCCACATAGACCTCTCAACAAATTTACTGGAAGGAAGAACTTCTCTCTGTACCCTCACTTTCCTTTTTAAGTGGAACTTGAAAATGTCGATGATGGCTTGACCGAAGAGGAAAGTATCTGTCTTCAGTCCTTTCCATTTCGTCCATCACACTACCTCCTTCGCCATAGCCACCAGACAGAAGAAAACTGCTTTTCCTTCCTGGACAAAAGAAGGCAGCGCGGTGATTTTCACGATGGACTCGGCTGATAACCGGATCCGTCCTACACGCGACAACAGCTGTTCGACAAAGCTCCAAAAGTCAGTAATGCACGGACACTGGACGAGTGCATGCAGGACGATTTCGTCGCCCAGCGCACACCTCGGACAAGACCGTCTGACAGAACTTCCGTGTCTGAAGAGCTTATCTCGAACAGACGGAGCTCCCCAGTAGCACTTCCAGGCCAGGGATTTCTGGAAGTTATCCATAGGCCTCGGAAATTCTCCAGAAAGAAAACAGTTAATTGATCCCCTCCGACGCCGAGAGTTTCTCCGAGAACGTCGTCGCTCTTACCCGCCACTAATCCCCTATAAAACTCCAAGGTGGAACCTCCACCGACTGCATTGCCCGGCTGGTAGAAAGCTGTGAGCTCTTACCGACACTCAAGATGCCAAGCGCCCTTTCTTGGTCTACGCTTTGATCCAGGACTGTAGCTCCGTCAATGAGACAAGCTGCGGAAAATCCTGCCTAACAAAAGGCGACCACACCTATTCACTATTAAGAAAACGTTGGAGATGTCGAAGCCACATCGCGTGTCTGCGCATCATTATCCACGGCATACCCAATCCTCCACTCAGCGGCTGTTGACAGGATATGGACCATCTAACGGGTGGAACACAACCCTTTAACAGAAAGCGGAAGAGCAAACGCTCCAGCTTGGTCAGCCATGAAGCAGGGCAAGAGACGACAGGCAGGTGTAGTAGTAGTAGTAGTAGTAGTAGTAGTAGTAGTAGTAGTAGTAGTAGTAGTATGTAGGTATTATCATCGTCATAAACATCATTGGTAACAATAAAGATTATGATGATGAAAATGGTGATAACATTGATGATTACGATCATCATCAGTATCATCATTGTCGTCGTCGTCATCATTATCATCATCAGTAGCAGCAGCATCAAACCCTTTCGTACGTTTCCAAATAAAGTGATTCAGTGTAATGCAATGTCCTTTCTTCATTGACTTTTTTATCCTCCTGTCGGACTTATAACATTTTAATTTTACCAGATAAAATACAGTTTTATTATTGATTTAGTGACGGTCGAGAGCGAAACAATGGATTAAAAAAATCTTTTTTGTAAAGTAGAAAAACAGAAGAATAAAAACAAATAGTAAAAGCCGTTTTTCTAAATTTTTATCGGGTATCTGAAGAATTCGGTAAGTTAAATTTATTGAAATTTTGTCCCATGCCGTTAGTGTTTATTTGATTAAATTTGATAAAGACTGATGTGTTTTGGAAAACTATAGATGGGAATTCAGATTCCTTTGAGATGGGGCCTTTTTCAGAGATTTTTCAGATTTCTTCTTTTTTCTGCTTTGAATTTTCTAATTGATAAAACTAAGATGTGCTCATGAGCCTGAAATTGATTTAGTGAGTTTTGAAGAAAGAAACGTCAGAGAAATGGAAAGACTGAATCGAGAAATATATTGAAATTGAAATTAAGAAGCTTTGGTCTACGAAGCACAAGTAACATTTACAAACGCCAGAGAGACATTGCATATACAGTAAAGCGTCGGGGCAACAGAGAGGACACTTTAAGGACAGGCTGAATAATCATAGATGATATTGTAGGATCCAGAAAAGGCAAAATGTCACAATTTCAGGCAGTCATATATGGCAATTTAAAAGATGCAACATCTTATAACATCACCTAGAAGTTATTGAAAGGTCTAGATAGTATCTTAATGGAAGTAGGAGATGCAGGCACTATTTGGCGGAGAAGAGGATTATTTTCCGCTAACCAATGCGTTTTCCTGACCTTGGAAGGCATAATTTTCGGTAGTGCTTTCATGAGTACAAATTCGTTTTGGCGATGCTTTCGTGTCTCTGGAACGATGCGCACACAGCTTACACACTTCACTTAAAGTCAACGCCAACCTAGAGAAAATAAGTTTTCCTTCTTCCTTCTAATTTTACATTAATTTTACAACCCCTATCAAATTTTTGTTTAATAGATTACATTCCATCCTCTTGCTACCACCGATCCAACCTACAGTCATGTGCCTCCAGAGCTAATGAAACAATGTACTTCCGACACAGAGAGAGGGAGAGAGAGAATGTGTGTGGGGGGGGTGTAAGTATGTCACCGTACTGTGATATCATATATGCATATCACAGTATCACAGTATCGACCAGACAATAGGATATTTTTACACACCACTCCTCACAGTGCGCTTCGCATCGTTTTAGTTTGCGAATGATACCATCCCGCTAGCTATACCAGGGTTACCCATTTTCAGTTGAGGGACTGGAGCAATGTGAAATGAAGTGTTTTGATCAAGACTACAACACGCAGTCGGTTTGGGAATCGAAACCACGATCTCGCGATCGTGAGTGCAGCACACTAGTCACAACGTTATTTGCCTGTCTACATGTATCCCATAATCCCATAGGATGGTAACATTCTCTCCGCCAATGATTGGCTCTGAGTAGTGTTCATACCAGTTCCTAGGGTGCGGGATATCATAGTAACAGCATATACTCCAGTGCAAGTATTGGCCAACTCAATCATGCCTGGTTTTATATATATATATATATATATATATATATATATATAGTTCAGTTATTTGGATTTCAATCAATAGATTTGTGGGTATTCCATTTCAGATAATGCAAAAAGAACATGAGTATTTATGATGGAAAATTCGTGGTAGACGGAAACTGAAACAAGCCCGTCGTATATATGTATATGTATATATATATGTGTGTTTGTGTGTCTGTGTTTGTTCCCTCAACATCGCTTGACAACCGATGCTGGTGTGTTTACGTCCCCGTAACTTAGCGGTTCGGCAAAAGAGACCGATTGAATAGGTACTAGGCTTACAAAGAATAAGTCCTGGGTCAATTTGCTCGACTAAAGGCGGTGCTCCAGCATGGCCGCAGTCAAATGACTGAAACAAGTAAAAGAGTAAAGAGTATATA